>NW_012152729.1:466614-469127 GCF_000956105.1 Propithecus coquereli | reverse complement strand
GTATAGTAACCTTCCTACTATCTATATGTATCCCATAACATTTTGTATTCCTTAAATATACACAATACAATTTATTTCTAAAAAGTCCTAGAGGTCTGTAAGAATGGTTTTTTGTTTTTTTTTAATAAAAGTACCTTATCCATTTTTAGCAACACTAAAAATTGACTTAGATATTCATTATCCTCTACCCCCTTACAGCTGAATCTTGGCTTCACGGTAGATCTGTATTTGCTAAAGGCATAGCCGGTTGTGTAGACACAGATGGTGATGCCCCAGCTATAAAGGCTCATGTCTTTGTTTATCTCTGCAATTTGCTTTCAGCGTATAAGAACTGCACCTGGATCCACAAAACAAAACAAAACCTTTTGTCTGCTTGGTAAATTGTTCCCAGTTCATAAAAGAATAATACTCATAAGACAAACCCACCAAGACATATATATTTAAAGGGCTGGGCAGCTGCTGAACCTCACACTTTTTCTTGCTCACAGTTCACGGGGAACATGTTGTTCAGAGGGAGAACCTGGGTTTGGTTATACATCAGGACAAGTATCATTCTAGGAAGTAAACTACATAGCTCAGAGCCACAGGAGAAAAATCTTTGTTATCAGCTTAACAGATTTAAGTGCAGCTTTGAGAAAGCAGAAAATTACTGTCGTGCCCACGGAGGACACCTTGCTCATACTTGGAACAAGGAAGTTGAAGATTCCCTCCGGAACTTTCTGGACGAAGGAAAGAAGTGGTGGGTTGGGAAAGACATTGACCTAAGGAAGCATCATGAGGAAAACCACCCAGGTAAGGCTCTCGGGGTCAGTG
This sequence comes from Propithecus coquereli, assembly GCF_000956105.1. Classification (NCBI taxonomy): domain Eukaryota; kingdom Metazoa; phylum Chordata; class Mammalia; order Primates; family Indriidae; genus Propithecus; species Propithecus coquereli. The sequence continues at coordinate 468,314 of NW_012152729.1, read as the reverse complement.
TTTAGCAAGGAACCTCCCTCACATTTTATTTTGGAACAGGAGAAAGAAAACAATTTTAATCTTTCTGCTTTTGTATACAGAAAAATCAGTCACTTTACTTCGTTACCATCATTCCTCTGACATTTTTTCTTGTGCTACAGCCTTCGATTTGTCTGCAACAAAGGTGATGAGATTTTTCTCAGAGCCTACCTAAAGTTAACTTACCTAACATTTCACTAAAAATTGTGCTACATTCTAAAGAGGGACACTTCTTATGGTCTTTTTTCCCCTCTAGTAAACATCTCTTTGTTATTCTGGGCTCCGAGTTTCCTAATGCAAAAACCAGGAGAACGATTATCTACCTATTTTCTTTCTTACATAGTAGTTTCAAAGTTATGTGCCATAATCTCGAAGTTTTAGGAAAAAACCTCCAGGGCATTATTATATCCTCATCATCTTCATGAACATGTGGATAAATTAATAGTAAGCCTTGTGGTAAAGAATACACACAAAATAATCTATAACGAATAGGCAGACATCCTAAATTTTCGTTTATTGGAAACCAGCCAAACTTGGTTTGCATATTTTTTTTTAAATGTCTGACTTTTAAGTATGAAGCTCATCTGGATCTGGTCTCCTCTCAGCAGATGTCACAGCAGCCCATCCGCCAAAGCCCGTGGGCTGCACACACCTGTCCAGAAACTTGAATCGGATCTCATCTGAAGAGGACGCTTGCTTACTGCGATATTATTTCATTTGCCAGACTGGTAAGTAATGAAGTTACGTGCTACCAAAGACCCAAGCTTTTAAAACTGATTCTAAATAAGAAGCATGCGTTGGGAGTATTAGTTAAATAGTCTGTGAGTGATACACCAGAGGGCGGCTATAGGGATTCTGATTTTCCTGATACTGATCAGAATGAGAAACTGTGTTCATTTGGAGTGACCAACGGAATGCATCCCACGCTGGTAGTTGGAAAAGAGTCGTGTGTTGATGTTCCCCTCACGTTTTGACTTGGGCAGAGTGTGGGAGAAATTGTATTGGTGACCCTCGTGTTCCGCGTGTACACCCCTAATCCATTCAGCCCGGGGGCTTTAGAGGAATGAAAGGGAAAGCTAAGGAGGAAAAGAGAATGCGGTATAGGAAAACGGGAAGACAAAAGTGAGGAGGTTGGTAGCAGATCAGAGTTAAGCTACATGTGTATGTGTGGCGGCTGTTGTTTTTTTAATTAAGCAATGTTTCTCCTGGTGACGCTTCTGCTTTCATACTTACATAAAGCATTTATTCTTAGCTCAATGAATTCTCAGAGACCTTATGATGTCTCAGATTGTCTAGGTAGAAATTTTGTTTCACATTTTAAAACATCACATTCTTATTAACATATGAAGCATCTATAGGTAACTAAAACGAGATACATTGCAATCTTTCTCCTGCTTGATGATAACGCGACTGTCTATGCAGATAATTCCCAGGAATCTACAAATCTCCTGGAACTAATAAGTGAGTTCAGCAAGGTCACAAGATGCAATAAAAATGTACAGAAACCACTTGTGTACTGTACTTGGAACAAGGATATAGATACCAAGATCTAAAATACAATTCTCACAATTTTCCCCAAAAATGAAATAGGTATAAACATAACAAAACAAATACAGAATTTGTATGCTTAAAAACTACAAAATGCTAATGAAAGAAATCAAAGAACATTTCAGTAGAAGAAG
>NW_012152729.1:463310-464764 GCF_000956105.1 Propithecus coquereli | reverse complement strand
AGGAGTTTGAAGTTGCTGTGAGCTAGGCTGACGCCACGGCACTCTACTCCAGGCAACAGAGTGAGACTCTGTCTCAAAAAAAAAAAAAAAATGCTTGAAACATATGTATGTATGTATGTATGAAGCTGTTTGGAAATTGAGACTTCGTGAGCTTTGAAAACAAAAGCATCCTGCACCCAAATGATTCCATTGTAACATAGTAAGGGCAGGCTACTCTGCTCAGAAACCTTCCAGATGAACCGCAGGCTCTCTATCCTGGCATATGAAACATCCTCATTTAATTTTCTGGCTACAGTTTCCACTGCTGTCCCACCAAGTACCCCCTATGCATGTGTGTACATGCGGAATTATTTCATTCTCTTTATAAACACCTTCCACTTTCCCACCTATGTGCATTTACTGACGTCGACTCTTCTGACAAGAGTCCATTTCATCTATCTAAATATGATCATCCTTATATGTTCAATTCAAATGCTGGAAATAATTTCTTCCTCATTTGAACCTTCATAGCGCTTAAATTGTCCCCCTCTGCTGGCATTTTCACTGTCTTTATTAATCACAATTATTGTGTCTCTTCTTCCCTGCTTAGACTTTTTGAAAGTAGGAATTATACAATATTTATCTTTCATTTGATTGCTGCAGTGTTTTTCAAACCAAAGGATGTATTCTTGGAGTCTGTGCTTTAGAAAATTTCTGACTTTGGCCACTTCCATAGTGATTTTAAAAAGTAACATAAGCATCATTTGGACCATTTGGATAACCAACTTAATTCTGAAACCTTCCAAGCAATTTCAGAGCTCACATTTGTTTGCATTTATGATCAACGTTTGGCACCATGAAAGAATGAGCTGTGGGATATAAATGGTGGATGAGCAAGAGGTAAAGACCAAATGACCTGCTGTATGAACAGAAGTTTTTCAGCAAGTCAAAGAAAAGTGAGAGAATTGAATCTTCCCCATAGCATGAAGTAGTGTGCATGCCACATTCAAAGGAACCTGTGTAGTCAGTAGCCAGAACCATGTTTATCTGCTATTTAGTGCAGTAAATTTGGATTTCCTTGGTTTCCAGTTTTGTTTGTATTTAATCTGTATTCATTCTTCCATTAAATATTTATTCTTTGGTTTTTATGATTGTGTGTAAGCTTTAGGATAGAGTTTATGCCTAGTTTGGTTTGCATGAATTTAAAAAATAGTAATGTAAGTCAATCCTAGGGGTAGCAGATATGTAGGGTGAACGAGTCTACAGATCTAATGTACAACATGAGGACTGTAGGGTGATCAAATTGTGCCGTATATGAGATTTTAAATGCTTTTGCCACACGAAAAAAATGGGTAACTAGGCCGGGCGCTGTGGCTCACGCCTGTAATCCTAGCTCTCTGGGAGGCCAAGGCGGGCGGGTTGTTTGAGCTCAGGAGTTCGAAACCAGCCTGAGCAAGAGCGAGACCCCGTCTCTA
>NW_012152729.1:459453-459757 GCF_000956105.1 Propithecus coquereli | reverse complement strand
AACATAACAAAACAAATACAGAATTTGTATGCTTAAAAACTACAAAATGCTAATGAAAGAAATCAAAGAACATTTCAGTAGAAGAAGGTCTGTGTTCAAGGATTGGAAGACTCAGAGTAGTAAAGATGTCAATTGTCCCCAAACTGATACTTAAGTTTAACAGAATTTCTACCAAAATCTCTACAAGAATTTTTATGGATATAGACAAGACAAAACAAATACAGAATTTGTATGCTTAAAAACTACAAAATGCTAATGAAAGAAATCAAAGAACATTTCAGTAGAAGAAGATCTGTGTTCAAGG
>NW_012152729.1:455182-458793 GCF_000956105.1 Propithecus coquereli | reverse complement strand
GCAGTTTCTTTAAAAAACTAAACATGCAATAATCACACAACCCCATGATTATACTCCTGAGCATTTAATGCAGAAAAATGAACAGCTATGCTCATAAAAAATACGTGTATAAGTGCTTATAGCAGCTTTATTCATAACAGTGCAAAACTGGAAACAATGCGGGGGTCCATCAACAGGAGAATAGGTATGCAGATGTAATATTAATAGACCCATATCACAGAATACAATTCAGCAATAAAACAGAACAAGCTGTTGATATGCACAACAACCTGAATGAATCTCCAGAGAATTGTACTGGGCGAACAAAGCCAAATCTCAAAATGTCACATACTGTGCGATTCCATTTATTGAACGTTCTTGAAATGAAATCACAAAATTATAGGAACGGAGAATAGATGAGTGGCTGCCAGGGTGTGGGGGCGGGAGCAGGAAGAGAGTGGCCGTGGCTACAACAGGGTGATGTGAGGGTGATTACATCAGTGTCAGTATCCTGGCCATGCTCCAGTTTGACACGAAGTACCCTTGAGGGAAACTGGATAAAGGTATCTCTCTGTACTCTTTCTCAGATCTGCATGTAGATCTACAATTAATTCAAAAATAAGTTAAATTAAAAAAAAGATATAGGCTATGAAATACTAGATGTTGGAGACTCTGAAGGGTGGGAGTGGGATGAAGAAATCGCCTGGTAGGAATGACGTATGCTATTTGTGTGATGCTGACTCTAAAAGCCCAGACTTCACCACTACACGATATATCCCCGTAACAAAACTGCATTCGTGTGACCCAAATTTATAAAAATTATAAGGCTAGGCATGGTGGTTCACGCCTGTAATCTTAGCACTCTGGGAGGCCAAGGCAGGAAGATCGCTTGAGCTCAGGAGTTCAAGACCAGCCTGAGCAAGAAAGAGCGAGACCCTGTCTCTACTAAAAACAGAAAAATTAGTCAGGTGTGGCGGTGTGCACCTGTAGTCTCAGCTACTCGGGAGGCTGAGGCAGGAGCATTGCTCGATGCCAGGAGTTTGAGTTGCTGTGAGTTATGATGATGCCACTGCACTCTACCCAGGTTGACAGAGCAAGATTCTATCTAAATAAATACATAGATAGAAAATTGTCCCTCGTGTAAGTATACACATCACTTACCCAGTATTCTTGCCAAAGAATAGAGAAACACAAATTAAAAATAAACTGAGATACTGTTTTCCACCTAGCAGATTGGCAGAAATCCACAAGCTTAGCATATTCTGTTGGCCAGGCTGCAAGCAAATAGGTACTCTCGGAAATTGCCAGTGAGATTGCAATAAAATATCTCTATGGAGGGGAATTGAGCAATCTCTAACAAAATCACACACACATGTACAATTTGATCCAGCAGTCTACTCCCAAAGTTACACTGACAAAGATACGAAAAGACACATGCACAAGGCAATTCATTGTAGCTCCCTTAGTAATAGTAAAAAAGTAGGAACCACCCACAAGCCCATCAAGAGGAAACAGGTTGTAAAAAAAATAAACAAATAAGGACAATCTCTACATACCACAATGTGGTTATCTCTATATTTTTTTAGTGGTTACAAAAGGGGCAGAGCAATGTGCTATATAGTATGCTACTTTAAGAAAGAGAGGTACTATGAATATATTTGCTTATATGCATAAACATACATATAACAGAAGAACAAACAAAAACTGATGAAAATAGTTATCTGTAGGGGAGAGGGGGGATGGGACAGAAAGAATACAGATGGAAATTGGACCTTTCTGAATGTACGTTGTTTTATAGTTTTGCCACTGGAACTCTGTAAATGTTTTACCTAATGATTTGCAACGGTTTGAACGTGTGCCTTCCAACGTTCAGGTGTTGCCAATGTGACAGGATTAAGAGGTGGGGCCCTGAGAGGTGATTAGGCCGTGCGGGCTCCTCCCTCATGAACGGGATCAGCTGCCCTTATAAAAGGGCTTGACAGAGGAGCTAGGCTCCTCTTGCCCTCCACCTGCCGGGATCTGGCGTTCTTCCCTCCGAAGGATGCTGCCCTACTCAGACGCCAAATGCCAGGGCCTTCATCTCGGACTTCCAACCTCCAGAACTGTGAGAAAATAGATTTCTGTTCTTCATAAATTACCCGCTCTGCGGTATTGTTATAGCAGCACACAGAACAGACTAACACAATTATAAAAGAAATTTAAATCAAATTTTCTAAAAGCAATCCCTAAAAATAGAAAGGAGGGGAGGAATTGGAGCTTGGTGAGTCTGGGCAATGTTTTAAGGTAATTTTGCTCAAGAGCAGGAAAGGACCGGAGCAGTAATTCTTGAGGCCAATATGAATTGGGTTTTTTTTAAGGCAGGAAAAAGAACATGCTGGAATGATGTGCTTGATCTGAGCTACTGCACAACTAGAGGGGTTTATCTGGTGGTATGAATAACACGAGAGAAGGCACTGTCTGCAGGTACAGGTGCCGGTGGGTGGCTAGATTTGGTGGTGGGAGTCAAGGAAGGGCTCTCTCTCAATTGCTTCAATTTTCTCCTCGAGTTAAAAAGCAAGGTTATCACCTGGCCCAAGAATGAGGCTAAAGGAGGCTCCTAGTTGTTGGGTGTTGAGAGAAGGAAGTGGGAGAGTCGCCCAGGAGAGTGGAACAGTTGATAGATTGAAGCCTAATGTGGTTGTCAGGCCGAGTGAAGGCAGGATCCCGAATTCAAGTTAAGATACAGTCAACGTGGTCATGTGACTTTGTCCAGCCGTGTTCAACAGCGTGTACGAGAAACTCTTGTGCGTGTACGCGAAGAGGCATGTGCAAGAATGCGATTGCCCACCTCTGAACTCTTGTATCTCTACCGATGAGAGTTACAGATTACAAAGAAGAATATTACACTTAGTATATAATTTATTAAAATGAACTGAATTCTCTGTCTTCTCAGTGTTGACCCAATTGGTGGACCTAATTTGAGATGTCAAATAGTATAAGGTGAGGTAACTCCTCCAGAGCAAAAGAGCTACTTCAGAATGCTTGTATTATTGTTTTAAAAAATTGGATAGTAATGATTATAATTTCCATTTTCCTGATTATCATAGATGTGTGTAGAATGATTCTAGACTTACAGTTAGAGCTATAACCTATACATTAACTTTCGTATTGGCCTCCACATAGATTCCTTTCCAGATCAAGATGCCAGTCATGAAAGAAATGAAAATAATTCCTCTTTATGCCAGAGACCCAAGAAGATAGAAAGAGAAGTTGCAGTACCAAGAAACGACATGAAACCAGGTAATGTGTTTGGTCCTCTAGTGACCTTAACATCAGTGAAGTCAATTCCTGCCTGAAAAGTGCACAAGACTAAATTAATGCAGAAACATGTTATCATAGCATGCACCCAATAAATATTTGTTGCATTCTATTTTGGCTAATCTTAATATTGCAATCTTTGGTTTCTTTCGTTTTATAGGCTTATTTTCTTGATAAGCCTTGGCCACCTTCTTTTCACATATGCCCAAGTAAATTTTGTGGGTCCCCTCCCGCAAGATTTTCCATCAAAAAAAGAGAATAGTTGTCTTAAAGTCCTTGCAAAGTCTTTGAAATCATAATGTTCTCCTTTTAAAAAAAAATTGAAACACAGATAC
>NW_012152729.1:448477-453784 GCF_000956105.1 Propithecus coquereli | reverse complement strand
TTTTAAGGTTTTGTATTTATCACTCATCATTTTATACCATAACTTTCCTTTTCTTGAGTTCTTAATTTTGCCTCATCTCTGTTCCAACTGTCTTTTCAAGAAAGATGTATTGGTGGAAATATTTTTGGGAACTCCTGAATAGTCAAAAGAGGTCTCTCTTGTCCCTTCCCAGGGAACCATATTTTAGCAGAGTGTACTCGTTAAAATACAGGATCAGCTGCTGTAAAAAAGGCCAAAAGAGTAGCTTAAACAGGAGAGTAGCGCATGTCTCTTTAACATACAGTCCAAACGGGCTGGGCCGTCCAGGGCTGACAGGTGGCTCCACAGTTTAAGGGACTCAAGGTCGCTCTTCCTTGTTCTGCTCTCATCCACGTGTAAGTTCTATCTTGTGTTCTAAAAAAGCTGCTTTAGCCTCCCTCTCGAAGTTCACATTCCAGCAAGTGAGAAGAGAGGAGAAAATAGAGGACCTGATCCTTTTTTTTTAAGGGCACAGCCTGGAAATTATACCTATAACTTCTGCTGGTATCCATTGGCCAGGACCCGATCACGTGGCCATATGCAGCTGCAAGGAAGTCTGGGAAATGTAGTTCTTAGTAGAGTCCTTAGCTGGGATATCATGTTCATATGTTAATGGAAGAGGACATACGGGAGAATAATTGGCAGTCTCTGCAGTGAAAATGATGTATAATTATATGGTCATAGTCTTCCCTTCAAAACTTCATAGACATTTTTCCCTTGTCCTTTGGTATTAATACTATAGTGAAAAAAACTAAGGCTAGTTTTTCTTTTTACAGGCAATCTTTTTCCCCCTATCAGATTACTTGTAGAATTTTTTGTAATCCAGACATTTTCTTAGTATGTATCCAGGTTACCATTCACTAATTTGGGCTAGAATGTAATGTTACATATACCAGTCTTTTTTGGCTGAAGAAAGTTATATCCTACCCATTTATCATTTCTGTTTCATTTGTTCTGGTTTTGTCCTTAAGCAGTAGCAGGTGTTTGTGTGCTGCCTGGCTGGTTTCTGTCCTCCATATCTTTCCTGTCATTCCCTTAAATGAAAAGGATGGTTTCGTACTTATCACCCTTTCTGTTGCAGGGTGACGAGAACTCTTCATGTTCATCTTCCATGTCAGCAACTTGATTTTTCCACATCAGTTCTGTATTAACTCCAATGTGGATTTTAATTTTCATGTAGCATTTTTAGTTTTCTTGAAATCCTCTCATTGAGTTTATTTCTCTCAACCTATCTCGCTCTGGCGCATTTTCACTTCAGTTGGTTATCCTTAAGATTTTCTGTCCGGCTGGGTGCGGTGGCTCATGGCTGTAATCTTAGCACTCTGAGAGGCGAAGGCAGGAGAATCACTTGAGCTCAAGAGTTCGAGACCAGTCTGAGCAAGAGTGAGACCCCCGTCTCTACTAAAAATTGAAAAAATCAGCCAGGCAACTAATAAAAATTAGCCAGGCATGGTGGTGCATGCCTGTAGTCCCAGCTGCTCAGGAGACTGCAGCAGGAGGATCACTTGAGCCCAGGAGTTTGAGGTTGCTGTGAGCTAGGCTGATGCCTTGGCACTCTAGCCATGGCAACAGAGCAAGACTGTCTCAAGAAAAAAAAAATTCTGCTCATATTAAGGATGTATTAAATAGCTTTCTGAAAATTTTTTTTTTTCTGGGTTTTGCTGTGGATGGTTTCAGAGGTGTGCTTTCCTTTGAGTCCTCTGGATTTGATTCCCCTGCTCCCTTTGGTTTTGTTTTGTTTTGTTTTTTCCTTTTAAGGCAAGATCTGTCCAAATGCAACATTTGTCAATGGACCAAGAAATTGGATCACTCTAATGCAGCAGGCTATCAGCTTATTTAATGGTCAGGACCCCTTTTCAGATCTACAGCTAAGGTGCAGGGCCAGTGCCCTGTTGCCAGCAAGCTGTGGATCTAATGACCCTCATCTGAGCTGATGTTTTTTCTCTAATGTCGATGGCCTGGTTTCCTAGTGCTCTGAGCCCATGCACGTGAAAAACTACAACTCCCAGCAGCATTTGCTTTCCTGATACTCAGATCTCCCTAGGACTCCGCCCTCAATCCATTTCCCTGGTGCTGTCCTTGGGGGGCCGTACTGATGGGGCCAACACTTCGCAGAATCCGTCACACCCTTGCCACCTCCCATTCTCTTGCCTGCGTAGTTGTTGTCTGTTGTGACCAGGGGCTTCCTGGGTTTGGAAAACGGCATGAGTTGGAGATGCCACTGGGAACCGTGACGACAGTGTGTGTGCTTATCTCACAGAATGGGACTTGGGGAAGAAGAGAAAACGCTGCCCGTGTTTCTGACAGGTAGAGGCCCTGGGTGCCTGAGTGAAGATGCAAGTGTAAAGGGGATAAGAGAGTTCCTTCCTACCCAAACTGTCAGACCATCTTTCACACAGTGTAACGGGGACATTGCCTGAGGGGGAAGCTCTATAGGTCTTTACCGTCCATTTCATCCACATCTTCCTTTGTGTCAGGTCTTCTTGTTAAAGAAAGACGACATTGTGACGCTCTTTAAACAGGAAGACTCTACTCAGGACAGTTGTGAGTGTCAAGACAGCTGCAACAGAGCAGAGAGATCGAGCTCAACTCCAGATCCAAGGACAGGTGGATTCATAGCTGAGGAGCAGGCTGGGGGTGGGGTGGGAGAGTGGGTGGAAACGACTAAGAGGAGAAATCAAGGCTGGGGCGTTCTTGCCGCGGGCAGGCCAGGGTGGTCGGATATCGAGGTGTGGGACGGGGAAAAAGGATTCTCTCTAAACTGACTTGGCAGGATTCTTGCTAAAATTGGGCCATGCAGGTCTGGCAAGGACAGGACCGAGGTCAAGACCTAGTTGAGAAGAAGGCTTAGAGAAGCCTGACTAGAATTTGGTTAAAAGAGAGTCTTTGTTACTCCCAAATGCTAGCATTAGGCTGTCGGTCAGTCATGGTTTATAGTAGAGTGACTTCTCATCTTTTTCTCTCTTTGTGAATATTTTAGAAAACAGGGAAATGATTTACGTAAGCTGTAGTCATAAGCTATTTGGAACTAATGTAACTATTAAAAACAGAACTCTGGGCCAGGTGCGGTGGCTCACGCCCATGGTCCCAGCACTTTGGGAGGCTGAGGTGGGAGGATCAGCTGAGGCCGGGGGTCTTTACAGTTAAGGGAAAAAGGAAAAGCAGCTCTGGAACCCAGGTCTTTTGACTCAGCGTCCAGTTTGTTTATTCAACGCTCTGTCATATCTTTGCCTTGTTAGACATGACGTCTGATCAGAAGAGCGTCCCAGGACTGTGTCCTCCCCTCGCAGTACCTGCAGTGGTTTTACCCATATACACATCAGTCCTATGAACAGTGGAGGGAATGTTACAAGAAAAGATCCAGGGCAAAGTAGCCTTGCCATAGCTGGGTACATTTTAATAGGTTTTAAAAGCTCATGCCTTGAAGGAAGTCAACCTAAGCTAATAGCAAACAGAGTTAACGCACGGACGGTGCTGCCGCCCAGCCAGGTTCGTTTGCTCGCTGCGCAAGAAGCAGCCAGTATGCCGAGCCGGCAGCGTTTACGGCAGGGGAAGTCTTTATTCCACATGGCACTAAGCGGGGAGACAGAGAAATTTCTCAAATGCACATCCCCAAGAACTGGGGAGACAGGGTTTTTAAGGATAGTTTGACAGGCAAGGGATTAGGCAATTAGGTTTGTTCATGGGGGCAAACTCCTAGGGATGTAGAAATCATCTTGTGTTACTCCAGTCCCTGGGGTCACAACTGCAGTTGAGTCGGTTTCTTGGTGTGGGCCGCTGGTCTGGGTGGGCCATTTGATCCAGTGGAATGCGGGGCCTGGAAGATATCTTAAAAACTACCATGAGGTTTTGAAAATGTGACGTTATCTCCGGAGAAAGTTAAGAATCTTTATGGACACCAGCTATGGGGAGAAGTTAAGAAGGTTTACGACCACCAGCTGCGTGGCTCCGGAGTGGCAATTACAGGGGGACAGTTACTAATTATTATCATTATTTTTAGCTGGGTCTGTGCATTATTTTTAGCAAGTCCCTTACTACAGTTCTCGCCTTGTACCCCGTTATTGAAGGGCGGTGTCAATAGTGCCTTCAGGTCATGAGTTTCCTACTGGAAAATGTGGAAACAGAAAGCAATAAGAGTAATCTGGTAAAAATTTTGTAAATGATCATTTTCCAAATGATTTTTGATTAATAATGAGCTCCTCTTTGGTTAAAATTATGAGGCAGATAGTTCTGCAGTAATATTTATATACTGGTAACTTTATGATTGATTTAATGTTTATTTTTTGTGCAGAGGTCTTTGAACAATAAACAAATGGATTAGGCATTACTGATTTGTAATGTTTCAGCTCCAGAATTCTCATTTGTCTACAGATTTATCAACAGTGGAAATACTCACTTTGGTGTCCTGTGTAAAACAATTCGCATTGTTTCTAGCCACAAATAAGACATCCTCAGATAAAATAGAAGTAAATATTTCTATCCTAGACTTTTATTTGAGCTTAATCTGCTTTCTTTTTTCCATAGGAGTTGTTCATCATGACCCCCCATGTCACCATCCTGGTCTTCCTGAACGTGTAAGTACTGACTTATCTTCACAATGCACATCTTGGAGTATCAATCTCTTTGTCATACCTGGTAGATTGTGCCAGAACTCTACTCTGTCTCACAGAGAGCTCTGGATATAGTTTTCTAATAACAAAAGTACTTAAGTGCCGGAGAGAATTGGATTTGATGGGTGCTTTATTAAAGAAAATTTTAAAGCCTTGGCTTTTATCCTTGGCTTTCATGTTGGTATAATTATCATTTATTTGTTGGTTATTCCCTGCTTCATTCCAAAAAGGACTTGTGGCATCTTACAAAAATATATACAATGCAATAAAATGTAAAAGCCAAAAAGAAAAGAAGAGAAGTCGGTAGAAAGGAAAATAAAGGCAGGAGCTGTCTGCATAATCTATAAAATTTCACCTTCAAGAAATTTCTCAGCCTTCTTGTCTTTGTATCCTACATAGAAACACTTTAGTGGATGCCTGAATGTAGAATTATGTTTATTTGACTCAATGTTAATTGCAAAAATAAGTGTTTCTAGCAGTTTAATAGAGAACAAGATGAAGTAAAAATCCCTCAAATCAGTTTTCTGCAAGCTATGTTCTGCAGAATAGCCACCCGTAGCCCTTGGAACTGAAGGGGTTAAAAATACCACTGTGGCGTATTTAAGTTAAAGACACTTGAAAAACAGTAGGTGCAAAGAGATTTCTCTGCCCTTTGTACTGTTTCTTAAAAGCAAGAGAG
>NW_012152729.1:444210-447272 GCF_000956105.1 Propithecus coquereli | reverse complement strand
TAATACATTGGCAGAGCTCTCTGTCTCCCTTTATTCAACCCTCAGCAAAAATGTCTCCTTACCTCCAAGCACCCTGTCTGAAACATGCCCTTTCTCTCTGTCTGCTTACTTTATTTTTTTCATTGCACTTATTCAATACATGATATAATTTGCTGGCCTCCACCACTAGCACAGAAGCTCTACCAGGGGAGGAACTTGGCTCATTTTGTTCACTGCTGTCGTCAACCCCAAATAAGTGATGGAGGCAGAGATCTCAGTCAATGGAGGTTTATTAAGCCAAAGTCGAGGATGTGGCTGGGAAACGTACACATCACAGACAAATCTGTGTCTGTTTTTCCAAAGGGGAGTTTGGAAGTTTCGGTATTTAAAGGGGAGTAGGGCATGCAGAAAGGAAAAGGAAAACGTGGGGGATGGGAGTAGTGAGACAAAATGGTTACATTCTTGTGAGACTCAGGAAAATATACACATTACATCAGACAAGGTGAGTGTTAGGAGAGGAAAAAGGGAGCAAAGGAAGCATCAGTTATGTACATGTCCCTGGGTGGGTGGAAGAATGTTTGATCCTGTCTTGTCTCTGTTTTACACCTGTGAAGATAAACTTGAAATTCATTATTAGGGTAAATTTGACCGGCTTTTGTTTTTGGGGGTTGGCGTTGGCTTATGGTCTTAAGTTTAAATTTTTTTTTTCTTTGTTTTTTGGGAGGCCTTTAAAATTCCTTCAAATTTTCTTTATTGTTTTGGGGGCCGGCCTTTCCCGGTTGCTTGGGTTTTTTCCTTTTCTTTTTGCTTAGGAGTTGGTGGGGGGGAGGGGGGATCCTGAGATTTTTATTTTCTTTTACACTGTATTCCACATTCTCAGGAACATGGCTTAGCACCTTATAGATGTTTTGGGGTTTTGTTTTTGTTTTAACCTACCAAGTCTAGCAAGAAGTGCCTTATTTAATTTATTGAATATTTAATTTATTGAACGATTGACAGTAAATACACTAATGAAAATTGTGCATCTTAAAGAGATAACACAGCATGCAGCTTTCTCAAAGCTGTTTGAGGAGCACTGGGTCTTTTGACAGAAACACCTATTAATATTTCACAGGACGTGGGCATTTCAGAGCAATTTGGGAAACACTGTCTTAATTATTCATTATTTGGTAAGATCAGATTCAGCCTTTTCCTTCCCATATTTTTATCTTTTAATTCAAGCCCCTGTGTCCTCCCATCCACCCCTTTCCTTTAATACAACCGAAAGTCACGCGGCGGATATTATCAGTTGCATCTGTGCTGACCAGCCAGCCTCTCCCTGTGACGACAGAGCTCACCAGGCCTGTCGCACACGCTGGAAAATCTCTGGCAGAAATAACTTCAAGCCCAAAGGAGGACTCACAGTCAGATGTCTTCACTTCCATACGAGCATCATTTCAGAATGCATCTGACCAGGTAAACATGGAAAACTGAAGTCGCCACTGAGTAGCTCCATGACACTGAAAAAGCACTTTTATTCTTGGCTTCTATTACGGTGATATTTCAAAAATGATGGCGATAACAATGAGCCTGGTTTATACTTGCACCTCCTGGCAGAACTATACCGAGGAATGCCTGACGGACCGGCATATGTCCCAGTTAAAAGCTAAACCAAAAGAAGGTCATGGAAATATTCTACAATGGGTTATATGCCCATGTCAATATTGAATGACTTGCTATTTAATGCCATTATACGCCATGCTTCAGACAGGGAAGGAGCTTTGCTCACCTGCCCCACTTTTTGAGCAGCAGCGAACCCTTCTGTCCAACTCCTCCTCCTCGTCTGTGTTTTCCTTTCACCTCGTTTCCTTTCTCCCACACACGGAAAAAAAAAAAAGCCAAAGCCATTTTGACAGTGTCCACTAAAGAAAATTATCCTGCTTCCCCCGCCCTTTGTTTTTTTTATTAACACAAACACTGTCTATATGCAATCTAACATTTCCCTGCTAAAACAGATTCCTGTTTACTCTGGATCAGTTGGCAGTGCTTATGGAAATTAGATGGTCAACATGGGCTCAGCAGTTTACTGGGGAAAACCTGACCCATGGTAGTTTAAACAAAGGTGTTTTTCCCTTAAAGAGAAATCTGAAATGTAGAATATCCAAGAGTCTACAGAAAAATGATTAGAAATACTAAGAGAATTTAGCAATGTTGCTGAATACTAGATCAGTATACTAAAGCTAATTGTATTTTTACAAATCGGTGACCATCAATCAGAAAATTAGATTTTAAAAAAAGATAATCATAGCAAGTGCCTAGGACTAAATTTAACCAAAAATGTGCAAGATTTCTCTGGAGACAGAACTATATAATTTTATTAAGATACATTTTTAAAAGACTAGATAAATGGCGGGATATACCATGATTCAGCCCAGGTTACAAGTTCTGTTCTAATGTGTCAAATAAGGCCCCCTTAGTGACCCTCCTGGGTATAGCTACAATGGCTTCAAGACCTGGCCGCTACTGGCAAATGTGTAGTTGGGTGGCAACTATATATCTCACCAATATCTTCATGCCTGCTTATGTACACCTCAGTCCCAAAGTATAAAACCAAAATTGAGTGCCCCTCAATTCTAAGATCACGTTATAAATGACCTAACCTCTTACAAACTCTTTGAATTGGGAATCACCCTATCCGACAGCGTGGTTCCCAAGGGCAGGGATCACGACTGACTTTCACTGCTCTAGCACCTAGCAGTACACACTAGGCATCTAATAAAGGTTTTTCGAATATGTGATTGAATTAAGCTATAACTGGGCTGTTCTCTAGAAACGGACCGAGTAGTTGGCGTCCACAGATCCTCTTGGGGTTGGACGTCCAGTTCAAAAGCAGCAGCCTCGGCCGGGCGCAGTGGCTCACGCCTGTAATCCTAGCTCTCTGGGAGGCCGAGGCGGGCAGATTGAGCTCGGGAGTTCGAAACCAGCCTGAGCAAGAGCGAGACCCCATCTCTACTAAAATTAGAAAGAAATTAATTGGACAACTAAAAAAACATATAGAAAAAATTAGCCGGGCATGGTGGTGCATGCCTGTAGTCCCAGCTACT
>NW_012152729.1:436973-440905 GCF_000956105.1 Propithecus coquereli | reverse complement strand
CCAAAGAGTTAAGTCAGTTTTTTTGAATGGCATGAAATAGGAATCCTTCCCTACAGGTAACATGAAATAATATATTTTCCTTCCTTGTCAAATTGTAATGTTGCTTTTTATAAAAATGCATTTGAAACGTGTGAAGAATATCAAACTGCCCATATGATGAGAAGAACACAAATTGGAAACAATCACAAACAGTTCAGAGATGTGTGTTTGCTTCATAACGTTCCCAGGTCAGCGTCATCGATGCTCTTACTTACCTGAGTAGGCAGCTACTGGAGATCCCGTTTCAGAACAGCAGCAGTCTGGGCGTCAGATTCCCTGTTACCGTCTGTCTCTTTCACTCCCTTAACAACGTCATGGAGGCTGGTGAGGAAGGTCGGCAGAACTCCGAGCAGGACACTGAGCAGGTAGGTGCACTAGATGCAAGGGGCCAACTCTGTTTAGAAACGTTTTTATCTGGAAAGGTCCAGTCTCTCCCTAGACCTTCAAAGAGAATCCAGCTGAGCTGTGCACTGCTGAAGAAACCACTTTGCCAAGCCCTCTCTGGGGCTCCCTCTCCACCGTACCAGGGAGCCGAGACTGCCTAGTGCTGTAATCAGGTGAAAAGGACTTAGCAAAGTGTTGGCACCTAGTAAACACACAGTAAATTACATTTGCTAGTCGCACAAAAAGATGTTCAACATCATTAGTAAACTATAAATTCAAACCAAAATGGGATGCCACTGTACACCCTGAAAAGGCAGACAATAATGAGTATTGGCAAGGATGCAGAGAAATTGCAATCCTTATACATTTTTGAATTGTAAAATGATGCAGCCGCTTTGGAAAACAGTTGGGCAGTTCTTCAAAATGTTAAAAATAGAATTACCCTGTAACCTAGTGATTCCACTCCTTGATATACACCCAAGAGAACTGAAAACATACATCCATTCAAAAACTCGTATGCTCGTGTTCATGGCAGCATTGTCCAAACAGCTAAAATAGCCAAAAAGCAGAAACAACCCAAACGTACACGATCTGATCAATGGATAAATAAAATATGTTATATCCACACGATGGAATGTTATTCAGCAACAAGAAGAAATGAAGTACTGATGCACGCTCCAACATGAACGAACTTTGAAAGCATTGTGCCAAATAAAGCCAGTCACAAAAGACCGTATGTTGTGATTCATTTATATGCAGTGTCCAGAAGATGCAAATTTATGGATTAGTGGTTACGTAGGAACAGGAAGAGTAGGGATGGGGGAATGGAGAGTGCCTGCTAGAGGATGTCGGGTTTATTTTAGGAAGGTTGGATCCTAAAGTTAGATTGTGGTGATGCCTGCACAACCTTGTGAATATACTAAAACACACTGAATTATATACTCTCAGTGGGTGAGTTGTATATGTGAAATTTATCTTCAAGCTGTCTTTTAAAGAAGAAAAACATATGAGCAGCTCTAGGACAGTTATATAATGGGGCAAAGAAATATTTCCCTGGCTGGCTCTCCTAGTTGATACAAAGGATGATAAGTCTTTAGCCAGACGGCAAGTACTTTCTGTGGGGTTCCAAGGTCTTCTCCATCAAATGTCACCTTTCGTTACATCACGGACAAAATTCCCCTCCCAACCTTCTAAAGCCATGATTTCACTAACACAATACAAGGAGGTTATACAAGTCACATGGCGTTTCCCTCTAAATGCAGGTAGAAGACATGCTAGAAATGTCCTTGGTGGCGCTTGGGAACATCCAGGAAGCATTTCTACAGCAGAACCAGTTTCCTGCGTCTTCAGTGACCTTGACCTCTTCCATTGCCACTCTGATGCTGAGCAGGTTAACATAGGAGGAAAGAAGGGGGCAGAGTTTCATTGTAAGTTTTTGACCTTTAGAGAACATACAAAAATTGACTTCCATTTTAACTTCTTTTTCAGTAGCCAAAACATATCAACTTTGCCTCTCAGCTCTTATACTCTGGGTCACCCGGCACCTGTGAGGTTATGCTTTCCATCGGCTTCGGCTTTGGAGGAGCTCTTGAACAAACATCCAGGAGTACATGTCCAAGTGAGTGTGAAATTGATTCTGATCAGAATGAAAATGGGGTTGGATGGCCAGGGAGGCATTTGAGTACGTACCATGAAATGTAAGCCGACCAGACCACATGAGAGAGGTTTTGTGGCACCAATTCTTATTTTACACTGGCAGAGAGGTTGGGAGCATTTAACAGATTTCTGGATTTAACTAAGTTTCTTTGTTGTGGATTGAAATGATCTTAGCTCTTCACTGTTTACACAAAGCTGGGAATATCTGAATAATTACTGACTTGGCATACCAACCTGGTCGTGTCAGTGCATTGTATTTCTTTCAGCGTTCACCTGACAAACACAAATAGCATTGCTGCCTTACTCCCTAGTAAAATAGAATCCTCCACGTACAAAGATGTAAAAAGAAAAAAATTCTGAGGGTCCCAAATATAATATGATTTGTCTTTAATTATTTCTCGTAGATGTTACAACACGAAATCTCATTTCATCTGAGATATTAGCAGGGGAAAAAATCCCAACATTTACTTTATGGTATATGATACCTCGTGACCTATCACGGTTCACTTAGAAATATTTCAGCAATTGATAAAATTGGACTTTTCTTTGTCTCTAGATGGCGGGACTAGCTTTAAATCCCTTCAAGGATTTTGGGGACGGAAACATTGTTGGAAGCGTTGGAAGTGTGAAACTAAGCTCTAATCGTACACTGCTCCAAGTCCGTGATTTAATGGAAGACATTGAGGTAGGAATTGATTCTTAGGGAATAAAATAGAAGGGCATAGGCTATTCTGGAGAGCAGGATGGGAGGATGCAATGACTTGAAGGAAATCATTTTAGACTGACGGCAGTGCCATTGTTTAGTTGTGAACATCTTTATTTGGGAAGTTTTACAAAGAGATTCCTTACCGTTAGAAAAAGGTGTTTTAGGTCTTAGATTATATACTCTCCTTTAACCCCTGGGAGTATGTTAGCTACTAATATTCAAAGAGGAAGACTAGAAAGTTTCACAACCTTATCAATATAAGGGAGATTGAAAGTCATTAATGGATGGACCATCTTAAACTTGAAGAGAGACTGTCTCTTATTCTAGATCATTCTCTGGAGAAATGTTAGCATGGAAACCCATCCCATCAGCCTCAACACGAGCACGGACCGTTTTGTGATCACAGTGAACATCACTTCTTTGGAGAAAACCCTGATAGTGAGCATAGAGCCTGAAAGTCCCCTGTTAATGACACTCTACCTGGGCTTCCAGTGTCAGCCTAACCACACTCACTTCCACCTGAACATCACCCTTCCGAAGGATCAGGTGTGGCAGAAAGGTAAAACCCCAGTCAGATGTCGGAAACTTACCTTGAAATGCGCTTCTTTCTTCTTTTAACTTTTTACTTTGAGATAATTGTAGGTTTACATGTAATTGTAAGAAAGTAAGTAAGAAATAAAACAGCTCATATACCTTTTCCAATTTCCCCTAATGGTAATATCCTTCATAATTATAGTACAATATCACAACCAGGAAATGGCAATGATATAATGCACTAATTTTATTCAGATTTCACCAGGTTTACAAGCTCTTACTTCTGTGTGTATTTGGTTCTGTGTAATTTTAACACACGTAGATACATGTAACCATGAAATGCATTTTAAAAAAGATGGGGGCCAGGCACAGTGGCAGATGCCTCTAATCCCAGCACTCTGGGAGGCTGAGGTGGGAGGATCGCTTAAGGCCAGGAGTTCGGGACCAGCCTGGGCAACATAGTGAGACCCCATCTCTACAAAAAAATTTAAAAACAACCAGGCATGGTGGGGCACACCTGTAGTCCTAGCCAGTCAGAAGGCAAAGGTGGGAGGATAGCTTCAGAGCATAGGAGTTCTCGGCTGCAGTGAGCTGCGACTGTGCCTCTGTCCTC
>NW_012152729.1:426376-436503 GCF_000956105.1 Propithecus coquereli | reverse complement strand
AATTTCTAAGATACATAAATAGTGCCTAGATACACTTGATGAAAAGCATGTATTACCAACAGGCTTTTTTCCGATTCAGAAGGTGCCCCTGGCTTTTCATGCTGATCTTGGCGATAATATTGTATCCTTTAAAGCCAGAAGGGGCCTGAAAGATCCTTTAAAAGACAAGACTCCTGGCTGGGTGCGGTGGCTCATGCCTGTAATCCTAGCACCCTGGGAGGCTGAGGCAGGAGGATCATTTGAGCTCAGGAGTTCAAGACCAGCCTGAGCAAGAGCAAGACCCCGTCTCTACTAAAAATAGAAATAAATTAGTGGACAACTAAAAATATACAGAAAAAATTAGCCGGGCGTGGTGGCGCATACCTGTGGTCCCAGCTACTCGGGAGGCTGAGGCAGAAGGATCACCTGAGCCCAGGAATTTGAGGTTGCTATGAGCTAGGCTGGCCACAGCATTCTTGCCCGAGCAACAGAGTGAGACTCTGTCTCAAAAAAGACTCCTGTTTGAAAGATTAGGAAACTGAGGCCCAGAGAGATTGGGTGACTTGCCTTAGCCCTTAACCAGCCACCTGGTGACAGATCCAGGCCTGGCATCGGGCCCCTGGCATGCAGGGCAGGACTCTGTTCCTTCAACCACATGATTCCTATTCTTGCTTCGCCCTTGAGTTTTTTTTATTACCTGGATCTTCTATTAATTTAGATGTGTGATTATTTCGTTTTTCTAAAACTCATAATACATTCTAATTCATTGGGCCTAAATTTTCATTTATGAAAAGAATATGATCCTTTACCGGAACAGGGATAATAATCCAGAGCCAGGGATTGTATCACTGATCGTTTTCTTTCAAAGCATTTGTGATTCTTGGCTTGTCATTTCCTCATTTGTGAAATAAAATAACAATAGACCGATCAGAACAGAAGTTCTACTGGTAATTTTGTCCCACGTGAAATATAAGTCAGCTCTCTGCTTTGCTCGAAGATGAGGAGTACACGTGGGTGCTGACTCCAGAGAGCCTGCGGTACGGGACCGGCACCTACTGCATAACAGCCGTGTGGAACGGGAGCCAGGACGGCGCTCAGCTGACTGCCCCCCTGGTCTCCGTCATCACTGCCATCACTCAGTGTTATTTCTGGGACAGCCAGAACTGGACGTGGAGTAGCAACGGATGCCAAGTAAGAAACCGACACTTCTCAGGCCTCTCTCCTACCTTAGCTGCCCCATTAACCAGGGCACATCTATTATCTCAGCCCAGAAAGAAAAATAATCAGAAGGGAAATAAGATCAGCTTGGGGAACGGGGGACTTGTGTGTGGTGGGCAGGGAAAGTGTATCTCTTGGGGCAAGAACAGATTGGTGCTTTACCTTTGTAATTTCTTTCTCAAACACAGTCCAGGGTGAATTTGACAGTCGTAGATAAAATGAGGAAAGCAGTATCTGGAAGCTGCAGACGTCTTCAAGTATTAAATATGGTGTGGGCAAAATAAAACAAAACTTCTGCTAAACAAAAGAGAATTTTTATCACTAAGAAAAAGCTGTTTGCAGATCCTTATATATTCTAGGCCAGATGGGGACAGAGTGTCACTATCGTCATTATCATCTTGTTTTTGGTGTCTGACCACTTTAAAACAGCAGTACCCGTTTGCACACACTCTGTGGACTCCTGCCTGATTAAAGTCGCGGCTCAGTAGCACAGAGAATGCGGAGCAAGGTCCTGGAGATCACGAAGCTGTTCTTCTTAAAACAGCTGAGAAAGCGTCATCCAGATGGGAAGGAGAAGGAAAGGGGGTTCCCAGGGAGGCGTCAGCACCATTCCTGCCTATAGTGGTTTCGGGATGACGACTTCTCAAGCAACTGCCCAAACTGGGAGCTTGTTGAAGTGCAGATTCTGACGCAGTGGCTTTGCAGACGGGCCTGAGATTTTGTGCTTCTCACGAGCTCCTGGGCGATGCCGGGGCCGTGTGATGGGGAGACCACGCTGTGAGTGGCGAGGCTGGAGAGCTGTTCTCCTCTCGCGACACAGACCCGTTGATCGCGGGAGTATCTCCCGCCTCCCTGAAGCTCTTTGTAGCGCTTGGGCTCTGCAAAAGGACTAGCGCTGCCAAGCACAGCGTGAGAGCTCTTCCCAGGGCAGAGCACGGACGCGGGGCATCCAGAACTTAGCCTTAAGCCACAGAAAGAAGCCAGTCATAACGACAGTATTTTAGGCTTCTCATCCACAAAACCAAACCGAATTGGTGGCTTCCACTTATACACCTACTAACATTTAAAAAAAATATTTATTATGAAGAAATGTTATATGGGAATAATATGATAAACATTAAATGTACGCTCAGCTTTATCGAAGTTAGTATTTTGCTCCATTTACTGCAGATTTTTTAATAATAATACACTCAGGAGTAACTGAAGCCCTCTGCGTATCCCTCTCTGATCTCACTCCCTCCCTTCCACCAAAGGGTGACCAGTGTCCTGAATCTGGTGTGTGCGACATTCTTTCAGCCAGTATTTATTGAGTATCTTCCACGTGCCATTCCCAAGTCTAGGAACTAGAGACACAGCAACGAACAAGACAGTATCCTCGTGAGCTTACATTCTAGAGAGAAACTGAAAATGAACAGATAACTAAGTGTTGTTTTGCATGCTTTCAGGCTTTGTGTAAATGGTGCCGTACAGTACATCTCCTTGTTGTAGTCACTCAGCATTCGTCCGCGTTGATACATCTACTTCTCATTCATTCATTTTTAACTGCCCTATAGTATTCCATCAGTTTGACTCTACTTTTGAACTTACGCACTTGTTATGTACTTATATACTTGTTAATTTGTTATGTTCTGCTGTTATTGGACATATAGGTGGTTTCCTATTTTTGATAGTTTTACAAACAATGCTGACAAAACATTCCTTTTCCCATATCTTTGTGCACATGTGCAAAGTTCCCCTAGGATATGTATTGAGAACTGGAATTTCAGGATTCACAGAGTTTGAGCTTCTTCAGCCTCACTGGCTGTTGCCGAATTGCTTCCCACATTGGTTATAATCGTGTACACCACCACCAGCAGTGAGCGAGAGATCCAGACATCCTTTTCCATCTGGAAATTGCCTGTGTTGTTTACATCTTAGGTTTGTCCCTTCCTTAACACTCTGATGAGAAGCAGTGTCTTGACTCTCATTCCAGGTTGGGCCACAGAGCACGATTTTGAGGACACAGTGTCTCTGTAACCACCTGACCTTCTTCAGCAGTGACTTCTTCATCGTTCCCAGGACAGTGCATGTTGAAGACACAATCAAACTGTTCCTTCGCGTGACCAGCAATCCCGTTGGGGTGTCCTTGCTGGCCAGCCTCTTGGGATTCTATATGATCATAGTCGTGTGGGCTTGGAGGAAGGACCAAGCAGATGTGCAAAAGGTAATGAGACTTTAGTCCAAAAGCTTTGTCATAGTGTTTTGAGGATATATTAAATAAGACTGGGCAGGCGGACTTTCATCAAAAGAAGCAGGTAGCATGATACTAGGTAGCATAGAAAAATCCAAGTGGGACTTTTCTTAAATTTCTCTTCATATCTACTGTCTCAAGACCTAAGAACTTAACTCTTTAATCTCCATTTTTTTTAAGCCAAAGTTGAATGTTCATGGGACTCAGAAAACACCCTGGGAATTCTAGAATATGCAAAGTATCTATTTCTCTGTTGCCCTGGGTGGAGAGTCGCCAGCTCTAGTAAATTAAAATACAGGATACCCAGTCAAATTTGCATTTTAAATACATAGTACATGCAGTTTTAGTATAAGCATACCACAAATTATTCATCATTTCTCTGAAATTCAAGTTTAACTGGGTATCTTCTCTGTTAGCTGGCAATCCTGAGTGGGCGGGAAGTGGGATTTAGAGGCCCAAGACTTGATCAGTGGATTCTGTGAATATTTCATGTTAAAGGCATAAGCTCTGGAATTTCAGGCCTCATCCTCCCTTCAGTCACTTTAACTTAGGTCTGCTGGTTTGTTTGTCTTCTAACCACACTCACCACTGCTTTCCATCCGGTTGCCAAACCCGCAGTGGTGCGTCCTCCTGCTCCTCAGCTGAAGGAGGCAGGAGGCTGTGCTGAGTGGAGGCTGCTAAGTTTCTTGGTTCTGCTTTTCCTGCAGGTGAAGGTCACCGTCCTGGCTGATAATGACCCCGACTCTCAGTTTCGCTACCTTATTCAGGTCTACACAGGATATCGTAGAAGGGCCGCTACCACAGCGAAGGTTAATGAGATAAATGTTCTTCATTCGTTGCTTTATGTCTCCCACCACGTGAGCCCACTCTGACTTGGTGACATCTGGCACTTGCCAACAGCACTTTAAAGGGGATCACAGAGATTAGTGTTTCCCGGTTCTAAGTTGTAAATGCAAAGTGCCCTCTGTGCTTGTCGAAGATTCCAAAGACTTTATTTAAATACAGTTTTCTATGTCTTCATCTTTCTTCTTAGGGATAAACCCAGAGAATCATTTTGAAAGCTCCTATATTTTGTCTTTCCTTGTCACATTTTAGGTTGTCATCACCCTCTACGGATCAGAGGGACGGAGTGAGCCCCATCACCTTTGGGACCCGCAGAAGACAGTGTTTGAGCGGGGAGGCCTGGACGTCTTCCTTCTCACCACTCGGGCCTCGCTAGGGGAGCTGCACGGCCTCCGGCTCTGGCACGACAATTCGGGCGTCGGTCCTTCCTGGTGAGCGCCTGCGTCATGCTGCCTCGTTTCTTTATGGCTCACGGAGAAAGCAAAGCCAAGCCACGCCATCACAATTAATAACTGAATCTCTGGGCCAAATAGCAACAAATGCCTACTAGGTTTAAGTTTTAAAGCTATCTACAAAGAACAAACCCTGGAAAGAAATAAGGAAAATCAACAATATGATTTTTTTTGGATAGTAGAAGGATAGATCTTTTCTTCCATTTTATTTTCATTAAATGTTGTCATGATTATGAACAGCAAATAACAATGAAATATTGCCCCAATCTATGGTAAATTAAGAATATTTCTAAATACACAAAAAAATCTTTAAAGAGTAAATTTTATAAACAACTATCTACTGAATTTACTTTGGGTCAAAATTGAGAGATTTAAGGAAAAGGGAAAGAATAGAATGAGCACGTGGGGTGTGCCTGGGGGGCTGGAGAGATGAACAGACAATGATAGAGCCCATGAACCTGGCACATGTTCGGTCCAAATGATTCGGCATCTTCCTTCAGCAACACCCTGAGAATTAGGAGAGGTGGTGGAGAAAGTAGATCATAAAATTAACTAAAGAATGAAGATTATTGGTTTTTGGAATTAGGAAAAAGGGAGCGGAGTGAAGGAGTGAAAGTTCCGAGGTGCAGGCACCCAAAAGGACGAGTTGCCAAACGTTGCCCGCCTGAGAAGAGCACGCAGTCTGCTTAAAATTATTAGCAAAATAAGTTTTTCCCTACTAGGCTAGATACGACCAACCGCTGGGCAGGCAGAGCCTAATCACTTCCGTGCTGCTCCCTTTCTGTTCAGGTATGTACAAGACAGTTTGTATACCATTGTTTCACTTTCGTTTATAAAGGTGAATAATGTATAAAAAGCACTTGAAAAGGTGCTCAACATCATTAGTCATCCGGAAATGCAAATTAAAGCCACAGTGGAAGAGCACTAACCACCCACCAGAATAGTTTATATTAAAAGTTCTGACAAAACCAAGTTTAGGTGAGGATGGGAGCAACTGGAACTCCCACACCACTGGTGGGAGTGTGAAATGGTACAGCCACTTCAGAGAACAGGCTGGCAGTTTCTTGTGAAGTTAAGCATGGATTTACCAGGTGACCCAGAAATTCCACTCCTTGGTATTTACTCGGGATAAATGAAAACCTGTGTCCACTCTGAGACTTGTACATGTGGTCATGACAGCTTTATTAATAGTAGCCAAAATCTGGAAACAGCACAAATGTCCATCAAATGAATGAGTAAACAAATCCTAGTATATTCATTCAATGGAATACTACTCAATAAAAAAGAGAAAACTATTAATATACAAAAAGCATGGATGAATTTGAAAAAGAAAATCATACTGAGCAAAAGAACCAGATACAAAGAAGATACACTGCATGAATTCACATTATATGAAATTCTAAAAAAGGCAAACTAGTCTATAGAGACAGAAAGCAGATGTGTGGTTTCCTGCGGCCAGGAGATGAGGGGGTGGGAGGTTACTAGCAGAAGGGTTTGGAGTGATATCTTGGGAGGGGCAGTGTTTACACAGGTATATACATTTGTCAGAATGCATTGAACTGTACATTTAAAATTAGGTGCATTTTATCATGTGTAAATTGTACCCGGCAAAGTTGATTATTTTTAAAAGTATGTGTATAGGAGAGAGTACATAATATTTGATAATTATTTGATAATATTATTATCAATAATTATCTCTGGGTAGTAAGATCACAGCATTTTAAAAATTTTCTTCAGTGCACTTTTAGGTATTTTCAAAATTATAACAATGAATTCCTATTTATAATCATAGGAAGATAATTTTAAAATTTAAAGTACATAACTCTTTTAGAGGAAGCACTTTAAAGAAATTCACACCTATGTAATATTTTCTACTTTACTCACTAGTTTACATCAATCTTAACTTTATATGTAGTCTTTGATTATAAAATTTTAGCTCATGCACAGTGGTCTTATGCTCTTCAAGGATAAAGATACTGTCTTACTCATGTTTGTATTTTCAGCAGCCAGTTCAGTGCCATGATTATATTAGGACTGAATATATATTTGTTACAATTAATAATTATAGTTAATACTGTAACAATAAATATTTATTACATTTAAATTCTCAGGGTTATGTGTCACCTCTAGAGTTTTCTATCCACTTGGTATTAAAGCAGGGTGTATTGGTTTTTGGTTGTTTTTTTTTTGAGACAGAGTCTGGCTCTGTTGCCCCAGCTAGAGTGCAGTGGCCTCATCATAGCTCACTGCAGCCTCCAACTCCTGGGCTCTCAGCGATCCTTCTGCCT
Source organism: Propithecus coquereli (assembly GCF_000956105.1). Classification (NCBI taxonomy): domain Eukaryota; kingdom Metazoa; phylum Chordata; class Mammalia; order Primates; family Indriidae; genus Propithecus; species Propithecus coquereli. Next base: position 429,493 of record NW_012152729.1, on the reverse strand, counting down.
CAGCCTCCCAGGTAGCTGGGACTACAGATGCGTGTAGCACCTGGGGCGATGGAGTGAGACTCTGTCTCAACAAAAACGACCAAGGCAACTGAGCACCCTCCTCACAACCCCCCACCCCTTCATATTTAAAATCAGTCAATCAATCAATAAAGTGCACACACATACTGAGCTACTCCTAGGGAACGGGAGCTGGCAGTCTGGTGTCGGACACATGCGCTCCCTTAGAGGGTGGGAAGGGAAAGAGAGGCTCCCCTCTCCTTTCTTTCCTTAGTTCTCGCCGTGTGCTGAAATGACTCGTTCACTAGGACATCCGCTGACAGTGAAAGATTACTTCTCACTTGACTCGAGCCCACCTTCCTAACGTGACTCTCTTCGTTTTACTCTAGGTATGTGAGCCAGGTGATCGTCAGTGACGTGGCGGTTGAGAGGAAGTGGCACTTCCTGTGCGATTGCTGGCTGGCCGCGGACCTGGGAGACTGCGAGCAGGACCGGGTCTTCGTCCCGGCCTCGCAGCGAGAGCTCTTCTCCTTCAGGTACCGTCGGGAAACCACTCTTAGCACTAATGACGTGCCGTCCAGGTGAATGCGCCTCGACTCCCTGCTACATTTCTTCCCTGCGGTTGTGTGGTTCAATGACATCAGGGCTCTCGGCTTTTTCCTCATGGGAACAAGATGACTGACTTCAAGAAGTCCAGGCACCTTACATAAAAATGCCTTAAAGGCAAAAAAGATGGAACTGCTTCTTCCAGAGCCTGACTCCCCTCGCCTTTGTAAAACTTGTGCTGAATTCTTCCTCACTAATGTTTCCCTTTTCTCCCCTTGTGTGATTGAGTAGTCGGGATTTCCAGAATAGCAAGAAATGTTTAGTTCTTTATTGAGAATCATTCTGATCACTATTGCTGCTCCCAAAACTCAGTGGATTAAAACGACTGTTTTATTTTCTCGCGATTCCGTGGGTCAGAAATTTGGGCAGGGCTTGACTGGGCGGTTTTCCCTTGGGCTCCTGCATAGTCTTCTCTGGGCTCCCTGCTGTTAGAGAGCCAAAGGTGGCTCACCGGGGTGGCCAGCAGGTGGTGCTGCCTGCCAGCTGGGAGCGCATCTGTGGCTTCAGAGAGTATCTGCACCTGGTCTCCATCCAGCATGGCAGCCTCGGGATAGCTGGATGTTTTACGTGGTGGCTGGCTTCTCCCAGGATGGGCATTTCAGCAGAGCTAACTGGAAGCTCTCTGGCCTTTTATGACCTAGCTTTGAAAAATCAGATTCAAGGGGAATGGATATAAACTCCGTTTTTTGATGGAAGAAGTAACAGAGAATTTTGAAACTTTTTTTCTGAACTGCCACAAGAACACAAACTTCATTTTGGTTTTTTTTGCTTGTTTTTATTTTTTTCCTCTATTTTTTTTATTTGTATATATTCATGGAGTAAAAGTGCAATTTTGCTACATTGATATTGATATATTGCATGCTGGTGAAGTCTGGGCCTTCACTGCATCCGTCACTGGAGCAATGTGTATTGTACCCACCGAGCACCTCCTGTCATCCACCCCCACCCCTCCGAGTATCCATGGTCCATCATTCTACACTCTGCTTCCATGCGTACACGTTACTTAGTTCCCACTTGTGAGAACATGCTGTATTTGTCTTTCTGCGTCTGAATGGTTTCATTTAAGATAATGGCCTCCAGGTCCATCCATGTTGCTGCTTGATTTCCAATGAATATCATTTCCACGTGTGCACATAAATGTTGATCAGTTAGTTCCAATTTAATGGTGAGTTCATGCGATGTTTGTTTTTCCATTCCTAGTGATACTTCACTTAGAAGAATGGTCTCCAGTTCCATCCAGGTTAATACAAGATATATTAGTTCGCCATTGTTTTTTTATGGCTGTGTAGTACCCCATGGTGTACATACACCACATTTTATTAATCTGCTCACTTATTGATGGGCACCTGGGTTGTTTCCACATCTTTGCAGTTGTGAATTGTGCTTTTGGTGGTTTTGCCATAGCAAAGGTTGTTTGGTTTGAATTTGCCCGTGTCCTTTAGCAACATGGAAGCTCACATTTGACATGTGTGCTAACTAAAGTTATATCATCTTTTATTGAAAAGTACACTAGCAAATTTCCCCCTAGGTTTTTTTGGCCAAACTAAAACACATTTCTATCCCTAAACAATAACAATGGGCATAGAATCACCTTAATTGGCTTAAAACAATCATGATTCACTCTCTGGGGTGGATGTACCCATGTAGCTACTTGTTACTGGAAAATCAGGTTTCTACTAGAAAAGAGGAAGAAGGAAATAAATGGCTGTTGGATAGGCAACCAAGAGTGTCTGCCAATTTGTAGAGAACATTCTGGTATCTGTCCTCCTTTACATATGTGCTGAAATTCTTTGCAGTATGTACCTAGAAGTAGAATTTCTGAGTTGAAGGGTGTGCACATTATAAACAAAAATGCCAGTCCGGTAATTCCAGGGATTGAAGAGGTGGTGCAACAGTGGGAAGTGTTATGTACTGGTTGTAAGAGTGTAAAATGGTAGAGTTTGCTTTTAACGTAGGGGATATCTTCCTAAAATTACGTATTTTAAATTGTTGCTTATGTAGAGGAGTAAACTGGCAGAAATTTCCTCTTTTTTATTGAAAACTTAAGTGGTAAATAAGTTTCCTCCTGTCCCTATACCTGACTCAGTTCTAGTATTTTTTATTTTTGATGTGAGGTCTCCCAGTATGCCCAGGCTGATCTCAAACTCCTGGGCTCAAGCAATCCTCCTGCCTTAGCCTCTCAAGTAGCTGGGATTACGGTGCATGCCACTGGGCCCAGCTAGTTCTAGTATTCTTTATAATATGTGGGTATATTTAAGAATTCAAGTGTATTCATTTTGTTGTTGAAATGTGATTTTTTAAAAATCTGTTTAATGTCTGTGTTTCTCAGAGGTATTATGAGGGATTTGTTAATTCTCCTTTAATTATGTATGTTTTTTTACCACATAACACATATTTTGAAGATATTTTATTAGGAAATTTAAGTGCATGTTATTCTGGGTGAATTTTTCACTTTTTTTTGTTATATAGCTTTCCTTTTTATCCTTTTAACACTTTTTATCTTAAATTCTATGT
>NW_012152729.1:416137-425041 GCF_000956105.1 Propithecus coquereli | reverse complement strand
CACTCCAGCCTAGGGGACAGAGTCATACTCCCGCCTGTGTACTGCTTTCTCCCAGGCCTAGAGCTGCTCCATAGTCCTGTGGCTTCTACCTCACTCACCACCTTGTTTTCTCATTCCATTTCTCTTCCTTGGACATATTTATTTTGTTTTTAAGCCCAGCCGAATCTTTTTAGTTCTTTATTTTCATACATTATTTATAGTTCCTCCACATTTGGGATAGACTAGGTGCTCCAAGTATGAATTATTCAAACAATTTTGAGTGGAAGCTTAATGTAAACTTTTGAAGAGTGAAAGAATTATCAAAACTCTTACAAAGCTAAAACAATAGTTTTTAAAATTTTAAACCCTTGTACAATATAAATTATCCTTATCCTCAGAAACCTTCTATCCTAAAATAACAAAAGAATCAAATTATCTGAAAGCTCGTTCGTAGAGGTGTTGAATAGAGGCTGAGGAGTTGCCATGTAGCTTATTGCTGGGCAAACCGCATCTTAGTCTAGAGCACTTTCGAACTGAACTCTTATGTTTTCCCTACTCTGATTTCTCTTTTTAGACACACATTTTCCTCCATGATTGTGGAAAAGTTCACCCAGGATCACCTGTGGCTCTCGGTGGCAACTCGGCATCCCTGGAACCAGTTCACAAGAGTCCAGCGGCTCTCCTGCTGCGTGACGCTGCTCCTCTGCGACATGGTCACCAACATTATGTTCTGGAAGAGAAGCGGCACCAGTGCCAAGGGAGACGAGCACATGTGTATGAGCCCTACCGTGTGGTGTTGGTGGCGTGCAGCCCTTTCGCTGCACTCTACCCTCCTTGACTTCAGGGTTAGAAGCAGAGTCATGATGCACCTTCATTTCCTCCCCTGCCCTAACATTAGAATACTCTAGCAAATTTTCTCACTGTTCCCAGTCGTTAACAAATGGAGCAGTCTACATCAGGATCTTTACTGCCGTGATAATTTTCTATCCCTACATAAACATAGTTAAATTCCTAAATAAACTGATAAACCTGGGAGAGAAATGACTTCGCGATGATTTTAATTGTTGAGAATGAATGAAGTTCGACGTAACACTTTTCTTTCAGTGAGTCCATTCGCTGTGACCTGGTCCGAACTGCTTATCAGCGTCCAAACTGCTGTCATCCTTTTCCCAATCAATCTTGTCATTGAGCAGCTCTTCCCGTTGATTCAACCACAGGAAACGCTGCCTCCCTTACCCCCGGTCCAGGCCTCCTGCCTCTCGGATGCTTCTGTCCAGCCCCTCTCTCTCACAAAGGTGGTCGAGGTAAGGTAAATGACACGCTCCCCTTCCCTACGTAATGGGAAAGAGCAGTGGAGAGGATCTCTTGGAAAGCTCTCAGGGTCCTTTTACCCTTAAAATCTTTCCCCTAATTCCTGTCCCCCGAGCTGTGATCAGTTGTACCTCTAGCTTTTACTCTTGATTATAAAGTATTCTGAGGACAGAGTGGGAATGCATTATGTACTACTCGAGTTGTTTTTGTTTTTGATGTTTGATCAAACTTGTCCCTTCTTTCATTCTATATTCTCTCATAAAACTGGTGACTGCTCTCTGAAATATTAGAAAATGAAAACTTGAGCTTTGTTACACTAAGCCTATCCCCCTCTGACTGTAAGAAACAGTCTTGCCATCTGTAATCGCTACCCAGTCCTGGGTTAACGTACAGAAGACTGATTTTTCTCATCTTGTTTCTACCTTCAGGAATTAAAGGAAACTGTGGGATTCCTGCTCAGGAGAAATCCATATCTGCTCTCAAAGTGTGATCAATCTTCATGGAGTTCTTATGACATTAACAAGCTGGTGGCACTCTTATCCAGCCTAATTTATTCTCACTTAGTGGGTCAAGGTTGTCATCAGCAGACAGAACCCCCCTGGGCAAATGGTAAAGGTGGGTAGAGTTTAGTAACTCACCTTTCATCTGCCTTCCACTCCCTTGCCCGTCTTGTACCTTCTTTTTCATAACCGACAGGCATGGTACAACCTTCTGCTTGTTTTACTTTCTTTAAGCTTCCAATATAGAGCTAGTCGCTCTGATCCCTTTGACGGCTTTTAGACAATCTACCTGGTGATTCAAAGTACAGGATTAAGAAAAAACCCACAAAAATATTTTCTGTATCAGACCCCTGTATTCCATCTGCTTTGTTAAAGGCTGTTGGAACTTGTCATTCTTTCTCTTCCATGGAATGGTGAGATTATGCAGTTTACCAAACTTGAATACAGTTTGAGTCTCCCGGGCACTTACGAGTCTAGGTTGCATGTCGTGCCATTCTAGAGAAATAGCTCAATGAGGTTTTAAAAGTCTTGAGATCAAAGTTTAGAATTTTACAATTGTTAAAAATTTACCAGCATCCTCAGAGAAGACAGTAATATTGTAGGTGTTGGGTCCAATCTCCGTTAGTACAGGGAAAATGTAACCTTGTTATCAACTAATGAATTGCTGATCTCTACCACTAATTGCTACTTGTTGAAATCTTCCACTTGTGAAAGTGTCAACTTGAAATGTATTTTCAGTGGTTTCCGAAAACCACCGTCACTTCTGCTGTTACCTGCTCCGAGTTCTGCAGAGGCTGAAATCTCACGTAGGCACACTGCGTCTCACCCGGCTTCACCAGCCCTGTGACTCCCTAGATGCAGCCAGCCAGCTTCAGAAACTCCAGGAACTCTTGGAAACACATATTCTTCCCACGGAGGAAGAGCCGTCCAGGTATGCACCGCACCGGGCTTTCTTTATCACCTGTAATCCTCTCTCTCAGCTGTTGGGTACAAGATGATTCCTTCTCCTTTTGTCCTTCAGGGAGGTGACCAGTTTCCCCATCCTGAGCCCAGCAGAAGGGAAGAATCCCATCGCTAGTGGCCTGCCCAGATGGTTGACTTACATCTGCTGGCTCCTTCTAGGGGTCACTAGCCTGACTTCAGCCTTTTTTACGGCACTTTATAGCTTGGAATTGAACAAAGACCAAGCCACCAGCTGGGTTATTTCGATTATTTTATCAGTGCTTCAGAACATCTTCATCAGCCAGCCAGTAAAGGTACGTGAGGACTGGAACAAACCATTATAGTCACAGGGAGCTTGGGAAACTGAGGTCCCATGGATGTCAATCCAAGGTGCTTAATGGTTTTTGACAATTTAACAACAACAAAAACTGCAAAAAACTCAAAAAACAGAACTAGGCAGAGTGACCTTTGTTAGGGATATGTGTAAGACCATCAGAGGTGATCCAAAGATACTGAGAGACATCGTTGAACAACTTAACACATGTCATCACAAATCATTTAACAGTTTAAGCTTTCCTAGCCAACCACATTAAGAACTACAAACAAAAATATGAATATTAACATTATGTAGACTCTTGGGGCCCTTCCAGATCCCCATCATTATGGAAAACAATGAGTATAAAATGAGTTAATTTTCAGTTTTCCATAAAAACAAATGGCCAGGTAATTGAAATTTATTAATACCCACCTTTACCTTTTATAATATGTGATGTCATCTTCTTGGATCTGTGCTGTCTGCTCATTAAGTTTTCCTCCTCCTGTTTTCCTGCCCAGGTGATCGTCCTCACATTCTTCCTCTCACTGGTGATGAACAGGGTGCCATGGCTTAACAAGGAGAAGGACCGACAAACGAGGAGGGTCTTGGCACTCTCGGGTAATTCAAGTAGTTCTAACTACTATCTACTTTTGCAAAGATCAAATTATATCAGACTGGCAGAATTCTAACCACTTTACTGACACATTTATCTGTCTGCTGACAGATGTATCCATTCAAAGATCTTGTCGCTAATTATCTGGTTCCTCCTCCTCTTCTGCCCAAGGCTAATCAATGTGTCCCCAAAACCCTACGCATTCCTCCCTAGACATCACACCCTCTCTCCATGCTGCTGCTCCCCAGCATTCTAGATCTCCTTCTGAATCTTTTTCTCTCCTGAGCCCCAGGTACTATTTTCAACTGCTCACCATCTGCAGCTGAGTGCCTGCAGGTGTCTCAAATTAAAACAAATTGTTTACCTGCCCCACAAATCCGCTTCTTCACTATATTTTCTCATTTCAATCAAGAGCACCGCCATTCTCTAAAAATGTCACAGTACCAGGTCCTAAATTCCTCTCTTATTCCCCACATTCTGTCACCAAGCCTGACAAATGCCTACCCTCGACATAAGAGCTACTCAGACCACCTGGATTGAAGCTCACAAGCTCAACACTCGGTAAAAAAGCAAGTTGTGGAAAATTTAGCACAGTATTTTAATCACGTAAAACCGATGCATGTCTCGACTAGAGGATATGTATGTATCTCCTTTATAAATTTATAGATAAAGTATAAAGAAACGCATAGGAATGGTGAACTCTAAAATTCAGGAAAGTCTGACTTCTCTGAGGAAAAGAAGAGAGACCATGATGCAGGGATACACTGAATACATTTTGAACTGTTGTGCTCTCTGCCTGAAGTGACGTTTTTTCTTATCCTCACCCTTGTCCACCTGGAAAACTCTGACTCATCCTCCAAAACAAATGTCAAATGTCACTTCCTCTGTGAAGCTTCCTCTGACTTTCTTGGGGAGATTTATTTGTTCGCTCTTCAGGGATCCCATGGTACTTGACATGCACATGCTCACATGTTTTGTGTCGTACTCTAATTCCCTTCCTCTCTCTCCCTCTTGATTTCTATGTCTCTAGATTCTTCTACTCAGTGTTGTCCGCAGACCAGCAGCATTGTCAGAAATGCGGAATCTTAGGCCTCACCCCAGAATCTACATTTTAACAAAATTCTCAGGCGATCCCTATGCACATTAAAACTAGAGAAACATTGCCGTAGAACAGCGCTCCCTCAGTGTGGTCCACTGACTAGAAGTGTTTCTTTCCAGTCCAAGATAAGCACAGAAATCGAGTGTAAGCATTTAGAAATTTATAGCAACTTGACAGGCTAATTTTATGACCATGGACTCTAATTTTCAAAATAGGGCTTGTGTTTTATATGCTTCTATTTTATATTTCATTTTTCTAGCAACTCATTTTTATACAAAAGTATCAATCCCAATGGATTGGAATTTTTCTGAAAACAGGTCCTTCACCGCAAATAGTTTGAGAAGCACTGTGTAGGTACCTTTATTCCTTATTTCTTCAACACGTAACAGGACGTGCTTACGTAGTTGCCAACAAAGGTTGGCGAGTGACCACTTAATGAAATATGACGTTTCTTTTCTCTACATTTGAATTTTTGCAGCAAAATGTTCTTCACCATTACCCAGTTCGAAAGATAAGAACAACCCCATCTACGTAGCCCCAGCTATGAACAGTCCAATGAAGCACCCAGAAAGAACTTTGAAGGAGAAGAAACTCTTCAGGCTGACTGGAGATATTCTGGGTACGGAGAGGAAATGGCAACATGTCCACACTGCAGCACACTTTCCAGGAGGGAAGGGCAGGGGGAGAGGATAAAATGAAAAATATAGAAGGGTGAAAAGGTATCTTTTAGAATCCTCACCCTGTGAAAATGGAGATTCTGGTAAACAAAGTGGTCTGATAAATGGATGGACTCCTGAACTTGGAGTCTTGAGATTTCATTGTCACTTTCTCCACCTACAAAATATAATGACAATATTTGATCATTAAATACATACATATGGGGTGGAGGGGAAATGAAAATGCTTTGGAAAATGGCTACTCTGTAGGTGCTGGGTGACTGGCTTGAACACATCTAGTGCCCTGTTGGAGTCCCTAGACCAAACAGGATAGGTTCTGTTTTATCATGCCGTCGCTCCTTGTGAACACGGACGATGGAGAGGAAGCAAGAGAGAGAAAGAGCGCATGTGCGCGCTCGTGCTTAGTTCTAAGAACTAAACACATTTTTGTGTGGAATTTTATGTATCTTATTTTAAGTAAAACTTCTAATTAGTAACAATAATTCTAGGAAGGAATTTATATATATGTGTATACACACACACACACACACATAAATGTATATAATGTCAATTATTAGGTTGAACCATGTGAAATGCCAATTTCTGACCATTTTGACCTGCAAAAGTCTAAAGGCTTAGAAAAAATAAAAATGTATAGAGTATTTCTAAGCTGCCCACTCAATTATGATATTTTTCCATCTAAACTAGTACAAATCCTCTTCCTCATCCTGTTGATGACTACGGTCTACTCTGCAAGGAACTCCAATAGATTTTACCTCCATCAAGCTATCAGGAAGAGCTTTTCTCACCATTTTTCAGAAATCAAACTTCTTGAGGATTTCTACCCCTGGGCCAATCGCACCCTCCTTCCTAACCTGTATGGGGATTACAGAGGTAAGAGTCACAGTCCTGGAGCCCAGCCATGCAAATGTGGGGTGCAATTAGTTTTCCAAACACCCCTACCGACAGTGATGAGAAATTGGAGAAAGGCCAGTGGGCTTCTTCGATATGGCTGCAACCCTGTGGGCACCCCGAGGGTCTGTTCCCTGGACCTCATCTAAGCAGGTTCAGTTACATCTGTTCACCCAGGCCCATGGGGATGGCTCCCACTGCTGTGTCCTACAAAAGGCTGACACATAAGAATGGGAATGGATTCAGTTACAGCACGAAAAGTAACTGGAGTAACCCCTGGGACTCAATCACATGTAGCAAAGCAGGCTGCTCAATGAGTGCAAAACCAGGAATACGGTCTAACTGGAAGGGTGTCCACACGAGATGATATTTTGGCCTGATGTGCAATCTTTGCCAGGTCTGTGACTGTGTCTGCATAACTTGTGTGGTTATCCAATTCAATTCCACAAACATGAATTGAATACCTGTAATAGGCTGGGAACTGGCCTAGAAGCTAATGATAAAAAGTGGATATAGTATGGTTTACCCTGGACAGTGTTGAAGAAATGCTAAAAAAATTTTTTCCTTAAGAATACTTCTTGTTCAATATTTTTCACCAGTTACCAACACTTTGTCATTACATAACTTTATATCTTGCATTCTAGAAATGATTGCATTCATGTATCTCAGAACTGGTGGCTTCCCAATGAGATATGTGGGTCATCTCCTAGGTTCCTGAGAAGAATCCAAAATATATGTTCATCTCAGCAAACATTCGTGGTCTTTTCTTAAAGATACACTCGGTGTGCTCAGGAGAGTTTTTATAGATGGCAACTCTTACTCATTGCGTCTTTTTTTTTTTTTTTTTTGAGACAGAATCTCACTCTTTTGCCCGGGCTAGAGTGCCATGGCGTTATCCTAGTTCACAGCAACCTCAGACTCCTGGGCTTGAGCGATCCTTCTGCCTCAGCCTCCCGAGTAGCTGGGACTACAGGAATGCGCCACCATGCCCGGCTAATTTTTTTTCTATATATTTTTAGTTGTCCGATTAATTTCTTTCTATTTTTAGTAGAGACAGGGTCTCACTCTTGCTCAGGCTGGTTTCAAACTCCTGAGCTCAAACAATCGCCCGCCTCGGCCTCCCAGAGTGCTAGGATTATAGGCATGAGCCGCCGCGCCCGGCCACTCATTGCATCTTGATTCTATTTAGTTCATTCTAGATTGTGACAGTTCTAGGATGAGGGAACATTCTGTTTGCATTGTGTCACTCTGTGCTGAACAAAATATTGACTAAATCAAAGCAGCTGGAACCCTGGGTGGCTAAGGTCGGTGCCATCACAGCAGACGTGGCCTCCTCGGAGTCCTTGGCCCTGTGGTACGGTGTCGTGGTCTGAAAGCACAGACTCAGAAGCCAGACTGCCCAGGTTTGCACCCTGGCTCTCCACGTACCAGCAGTGTGGGATCTTGGGTAAATTACTCAACCTTATGTGCCTCAGTCTCCGCATCTATACAATGGGGATAATTTTAGGATCTACCCTGTCAGACTGACATGAAGATTAAAAGGTTAATAAATCTAAGTGCTTGGAACAGCATCTGGCACATGATATTCACTGGGTAAGTGAATATCTGGGTAAGCTATTAGTAATATTAATTGGGGCACTTGGAGTTCTGGTTAACCCATTAGAACTGAAAAGTTTATGTGAGTTATCTGGACATACTAAAGAACAGCAAGTGCAAATCTGTGAATGTAGATGAAGAAGGAGAATTAAGTACACATGGTGTTAAAAGCAGTAAAAATTGGGGAAAAAAAAGCAGTAAAAATTGGCAATGACATGATTTATCTCTTCAACTATTAAAAATCTTGACTTTCAAGATTGATGTAGCCCAGTCCTATTAGTTCGATATTTTCAGGAACTCTGACACCCAAGCCATCTACAGATTTTTAAAAATTCACAGACTGTCATACAGAAATTTTTTAACAGATAAAAATCTGTATCTTATAAATACATAACTTTCCTGAATAGGCTAATCTAATATTTAATCACTTTTAGGGAAGGATCATTTTTGGTAGGACTTAATTAAAATTTCTCTTTCAGCATTTTAAGCTTGCTTTACTCAGGAGGCTGAGGCAGGAGGATCGCTTGAGCCTAGGAATTTGAGGTTGCTGTGACCTAGGCTGATGCCACGGCACTGTAGCCTGGGGAACACAGTAAAACCCTGTCTCAATAAATAAATAATGTGTCTTTTCTGAGGCCCCAGTTAGGAAATGGTTTTGCTTACCTGTTTTGTAGGAGCTTTTTATATATTAAGAGCTTATCTAGTTACAGACATTTATATAGATATAGACTAAGAACCTATAAAGATTAATTTAGAGAACTGATATCTTTATTATATTCTCTTCCTACTTAGGAGCATGGTAGGCTTTTCTGTTTGTTTTCATCTTCATGTGTACCCTTGAGCAATATTCAGAATTGTTCCTCATATGGTTTTTGCATATGTCTTGTTAGGTTTGTTTTATCTTTTGTATTGCTATTAAAAATGAGATTTTATTACTTTATACCTTCTAAGTAAATATTGTGTGGCCATATGAAAGCTAT
>NW_012152729.1:414284-415037 GCF_000956105.1 Propithecus coquereli | reverse complement strand
GTTCTGCTTCGTCAGATTCGCATTCCCAATGCCACATGCTTCCCAGCTAAAGTGTCTCCCCAAGAACGAGTGAGGCCATCTCACCAGCATTGGGATGATACAGAGAACTATGGGGTAAATTGGGGACCCTCTGATCCGAACATCACAGAGTCGGATAGCATTTGGCATTACCAGAAGCAGGAGACACTGGGTGGTTATCCTATCCAAGGGGAGTTTGCCACTTACTCAGGAGGCGGATATGTTGTGAAACTTGGAAGAAACTCCAGTACTGCAACTAGGTGAGCAAGCCTGAGCCCTGAACAAGAGGACCAGGGTGTTTGCTTCTGGCCATTCATAGGATGATTAAGAATTCAGGCCCCATTTGAGTAGTTTCAACAGCTACTATACTGTATGTACCACTTGTAGACACTTTTCTTTAGACTTCAAAGGAAATACACCTTTTGGTTTAAAAAAAAAATTGCTTGTTCAGTTTGAAACTACAGGTATGTTTTGGTTTGGCAATTTGCCAAATTTTGCCTTACCTGGAAAAACACATTATCAGTTTCAATCTTAGATGCAGTTAAATTCAGATAATTGTAGCTTGGACACATTGTCCTCTTCAAATATAAAAGGCAACACTGCCTTTCATGAGCCATGATATCTACATCAATCCAAAATTCAAGGCCGGACGCGGTGGCTCACGCCTGTAATCCTAGCACTCTGGGAGGCCGAGGCGGGCGGATTGTTTGAGCTCAGGAGTTCGAAACCAGGCTG
>NW_012152729.1:402739-414233 GCF_000956105.1 Propithecus coquereli | reverse complement strand
AAAAAAAAAAAAAAAAAAAAATTCAAATGCCAAAATTAAATTTCCAGAGACTTACAGAATGGTTTAGTATTTTGAGAGTCTTTGTCATTACATATGAAAAAGTCAGAATTAAAATAATTATCTTTTCATGTAAACTTACAGCAAGGAATTAATTACTCAAAAACAATAATGCCAACTAAATAATGACATTTATGCTCCTACCTCTTAAAACTGAATAGCTGCGAGTAAAGACTAGCATTTAATATTTCAAATGGAAGTAGCTTACATGGCATATGAAATTAATTACACCTCAGACCTTAATGCCAAATTTATTTTCCTAAATGTTTAAGCTTGGTGTGAATGCTGTTGTGACAACTTTCATTTTTTATAGTCTACTAAATTTCATGTTAACACCAGTGAAAGTTTGGGCTTTGGTAATCATAAAATATTTTATAAGGAAAGTAGATTGCGAAATGTAGCTTCTTACCTGGTATGTGACAGTGATATTGGAAATGGTGGGACGTTCTCCTTTGCAGTGCTGAATGAAGAGAGTAGCTGGCCCTGTCCTTCTGTTTCCCCAGAGTTCTACAGCATCTTGAAGAGAGGCACTGGCTAGACCGATGCACAAAATGCCTCTTCGTGGAATTTGTGGTCTTCAATGCTAATGTGAACCTGTTCTGTGTTGTGACCCTGATTTTGGAGTCCAGCGATGTGGGTATGAAGGCTTCTGCTCTCCTCCCTCTGTGATCTGGTGCTGTGATTTGGATGTCTGTGCCGTCCAAACCTCATGTTAAAATTTAATCCTTAATGTTGGAGATGGGGCCCGATGGGGGGATGTTTGGGCCATGGGGGTGGATCCCTCATAAGTAAATTAATGCCCTTCCTTGGGGGTAAGTTCTCACGCTATTAGATTCAGAGAAAACTGGTTGTTGAAAAAGGGCCTGGCACCTCCCCCCGCCCGGCTTCCTCTCTCGCCATGTGATCTCTGCACACACAGAATCCCCTTCACCTTCTGCCACCGGTAGAAGCAGCCCGAGGCCCTCACCACATGCAGATGCCCAACCCCGAACTTTCTAGCTTTCAGAATTGTGAGCCAAATAAAAGATGATTATCTTTCTTTATAAGTTACCCAGACTGAGATATTCCTTTATAATAACACAAAACAGACTAAGACACCTGGGTATCTCAGGAGAAGGCCCAACTTCTTTCTCGATCTTATACTATTCATTAAAAGATATTTTAATTAAGGTTATTATGCATAAATAGATATATTTTTTAAAGACAGGGTCTCACTATGTTGCCCAGCCTGGCCTTGAACTCATGGGCTCAAGTGATCCTCCCACCTTAGCCTCCCGAGTAGCTGGGATTATGGGTGCCCACCACTGAGCCCAGCTCATATACATCATACAATTTTAAAAAGTCAAGTAATTGAAGGAAAAAACCAGCAGTTCTCAGTTCATCCCTATTTCATTCCTAATCCCTAGAAGCAGCTACTTTCAGGTTGTTTAAACTAGTTCTTTCAGAGTTTAAAAATTATTAACATGCTTATTGGCTACTTCATGAATTTTCAGTTTTAGATATTACCTGTTTCTCCTGTGAGGATGAAGATTTAGCTTTCTTATACCCACATATATCCCAAATACACACACACTCATACGCATCTTTCTTCTTTATTCTTCCAATGTATTAATAGTAATATAATGTTTAGTTTATTTCCATTGTGATTATGTTTTTCAAAGATGAGACAAGAAATGTTATGACTAAATTTCTTTTATAACTTTTGTTTAGAATTTATAATTTTCTTCTTTAATTTGCTTGGTTTTATATGTATCTATCATTGACTCATCTCCAAACTCTTCCTAGAAGCAAAAAATCTTTCTGTTCACGAGTATCACATAAAGTATCATTTTATCTTTGCCTTAGAGACACCCTCTAAGGGAGCTCCCATCCCTTGGGTACAGTCCGGATTGGTTATTCTCTAGGTCTGCTATTTACAGCTGTCATCCAGGCTGTGTCTTCACCGTCACCCTGGGGATTATCTCTACCTTTCTCCTCAATCAGATTCCTATGTCTTCCTCTCTTGGTTTACACTTCCTCATTTTGCTAAAGCACATCCTCCAGTAACTTCCTGGAACGGTGCAAGGGAGGTAAACTTTTTGAAGCCTTACATGTCCAAAAAATGTTTTTATTCTGCTGTCACATTAGATTGCAGATATATATTCATGTATATGAATGATGTCCTTCTGATTCTCAGCCTCTACCCTCAAAAGTATTTAGATGTCTCTTTTTTTCCCCCCCGGGGTTATGAAAAGACCTCATGGTAAGCCCTTTAACCTGGAAACTTGTGTCCTTAAGTTCTGAGGCATTTTCTTGCACTTTTCCCTATTAATTTCTTCTCCATTTTCTCTGTTCACTTTTCCTGATATTCCTAGCACTTTGATATTGGAACTTGTAGACTGATGCTCTGATTTTCTTATGTTTTTACTATTTTCCATCTTTTTCTTCTAATACCTGAGGGGTTTCTTTAACTTTATCCTTAGAAACATTTGCTGAATTTTTCCTTTCTATGTTTTAATTTCCAAAAATTGTTTTTGTTCTCATAATACTTTTCATAGTCATCTGTTTTTTTAATGGATGCAATATCCTCTCTTAACTGTGAGGATATTATAAGTGGTTTTTTTCTTCTGTTCCTTCACTTTCTCTAATTCCTCTGAGCTGCTTTTTTGGATATTTTGTTTTGATCTAGTTTTCAATGTTAGAGAGTCAAGTGTCTGGATGTTCTTTTACATTTAAAGGAAGGCAATAAAAAGCAAATAAATGCTAATGAGAAGCTCTGAGCCCATGGATAGAGCTTGTCAACTGGTATCTGTATCTTTTCTTTTGGGCGGTCAGTTTCTACAGAAGGACCCTCCAAACCCCTGCCTGGAGGATATGAACATTATAGTTCTCAGACCAGTGAAGGGAAAGGGACTGAGAAGAGTCTCGCCATGCAGCATGTAAACTTTCCTTAATTCCCTTTTTCAGTAAACAATTGCTCTCCAAGGTACCTGGTGTCCCTCAGTCCAGATTCTCTTTAGTTCAGCATCACTAGGAAATAAACCTTTGTTCTTGGGGTGGTGGGAGGCAGGATGAATAGCAGATACCTGGCTGTGAAGGGTGAGAGAGGAAATCTGGCATCTGATTGTTTATGTTCGGACTCTCAATCACTGCTATTTTCAGTTCCACCTGAACTTCTACCTCCAGAGATACCTGATGCTTCCAATTTCTGAGGCTTTCTAGAGTTTTGTGGTTTGAATCGGCTTAGTTCTGAGTCCTACGCTGCTGGCTTAGGTTTCCATTTTCTTGAACTTGCTAGATCAGTATTATTCCTCTATTTCTCAGCTTCCAACACTTGGTCACTCTCATCTGCCCTCTTCTTTACCTTTGGGTCATTTTTTTTATCCCTTCACTGTCATTGTAGTGGCCTTTTGTAAGGGATTGGAGGGAGGCTGGTGCATTCAGTTCCCCCACCTTTAACAAGGAGTGAGTCCTAATCCAACTTCCTTTGTCCTCTTTCCTTTCTCGCCCGGAATTGGTCCACAAGTGTCCTTCCATTCACCATTTGGCCTTACTCCAAATCAGGAATTTTTTCTTCCCAGACCCACAAAGAGAAGACCACTTCTATCCTCATTTCTAGATAAAGCGTAACAGCTTACTGAGGGTTTTCAGTAATAACTACCAAAAATTGGATGGGGTAAAAAATAAACATCGGGGAAAGTCCCAGTCTTGAGAACTCGCTATGTGAAGTAGAAATTCCGTTTGTTCTTAAATGTACTTTCTACCTAAAAGGGGTACATCTTAGCGCTAATATTTTGGAGCTTTATGAAAAGTTTCTATTCACAAGACCTTTCATGATTTTATAAATATTCTGTCCTTCCAGGTGGAGGCTGAAGCTTTTTAGTTCATCCTCATTTAAACATCCAGAGTATCCATGGGATACTCCAGTACTCACGGGATGTTAGTGCTTTAGACGTTTGTCTCTGTGGCCATTCTAACAGCCGTTAAGCCACCGACACTTCCTCTAGGTGGGGTCAGATCTCATTTAATGTTCAAGACAGCTCTACAGGAAATACTAAGTGGAGTATAAAGCCTCAGAATTATTTGAATTGATGATATAGGAACAGTTGGGGTTATTCGAAGACAAAGTTTTAAGAGAAGAGGACAAAAGTTTTAAAGACTCTTGACTCCAGGTGTTTTGTTATTCCCAGGTGCTTTCTTCAGTTCTGTGAGACTGGACAGTTTACCTTCCCTGCAGACATCAAAGAAGGGCTTTGCCTGGTCTATCATCGCACAAGCCATCTATTACCTACTTGTCTGTTACTATGCCTTCGTACAGGTGAACTGAAAATGGAAGATGTGAGAAATAAAGGTTGCCAGATTGTATTTGGGGAGCTCTACAAAGACCTGTTACTAGAATTACGGTTATGATTTTGGTCCTTTCTAGAAACATGAATTCAGTTAGAAGCTGACTTGTTTTTCACCAAGCAGAATATATAGCTCTTTCAATTTTCAGGAGCTAAAGAATTAAATCTGTAGAAATATTTTATGTACAGTTTTTTCTACCCCTATATAGTGATATCAGGAAAGTATGATGAACAAAGAGCAAGTACTCAAAAATACAAATGACTGCACTCAAAATATATCTTAAGCCAAACACAGTATTTTTTCCTTTATTCTCAGACTTGATTAATTTAGAAACGTTTATTTATTTTTAAGTGACAGGTCTATGATCTCCAAGAAAAAGAATGAATGTATCCAATGGAAATTTTATTAGAGGCCACCTGTTCTGTAAGCAGCATTTCTGAGTGACTACAGAGCAGAACCAAGACCATACCTATTTGTCCACATTAGATCCGATAGATGGGCTTTGCCTGTAGAAGCCAGCTGTGCTCGTAACACTTAATTAGGGAGAGACCTAGCTAATCTTTCCGACTGTGGTACGTTTAGGGTCGGTGGCTGAAACGGCAGAGGTGGAGGTTCTTCACTAGGAAGAGAAACAGTCTGGTCACGAGCATAATCCTCATTAGCTTCACCATCTTGGGGCTTGACATGAAGAGCATTTCTCTCCATAAGAAAAACATGGCACAATACCGCCATGACCGCGACAGGTAAGAGGGAGCCAGAGGAGCACAGGATATCCCTACCTTATGTCTGAAGTTTCCTGGTTACAAAACATATTCTTTGAAACTCCCTCTCCTCCTCCTCCTCCACTGCCTGACCAGATGTGTATTTGTATAATATTAGAGTTAAAACTAGAATTTGGATTAATGTCCACATTAATGTCTAGTTCTATTCTAAACACTATTAAACCCATTAGGTCAATTATCTACTACCAGGGAGTACAGGATCAGAGTGCTACAGAAACAGCATGATGGTTCTTCTCATTGGGTTAACTCATCTCCTCTTGAGAAGGGAGATTTAGCTCAGACCGGAGCAGTACAGGAGGCTGGTTTTGATTTCCAGGTGAATCTGGAGTAAATAAAATCAGCTAGAGGTCACATTTCAAGATTTCCTCAGCACAGTTCCCAACCAAATACATGGCCTTTTGCTAACGTTCTCACATCTGCAAGTACAAGAGGCCAAACTGGGAAGCAGAGTCCTTACATCAGCAAGTGTTCAACCTAATAGGACTCAAGAGCTGCCGCGCTTCAGCAGCAGGGACACTGGAGAAAGTGCCATCACGGCAATCGATGACGGTACACACTGCCTGCTGAGTAACTGTCAGCTTTCCTTGCCACAGGTTCATCAGCTTCTCTGAGGCAGTAAAAGTGAACTCTGCTGCCATTCACCTCACAGGCTTCCTGGTTCTCCTGGCCACTGTTCAGTTGTGGAATCTGCTGCATCGCGATGCCAGGCTGCAGGTCATTGGCAGGACACTGAGCAAAGCCTGGGGCGAGGTGGTGGGCTTCCTGCTGATCATCCTGATCCTGCTCACGAGCTATGCCACTGCTGTAAGCCCCTGGGCCCAGCGTCTGTCTGTCTGTCCCCACGTGCTGTGATCCTGGAATCACATCACTCCCCTTAGAAAAGAAAACCCATGAGTTTTGGAGAAAAGGTAGCGGAGTAAGAAAGTTGGGTTTAGTTGTAGTTCCATACTTAACTAGTACAACTGAAACCCGGATGTTGGTCTCCTCTCTAAAATGGGGATAAAATGTAGCTCACTGGGTAATGTAATGGTCAAATAAATTTAAATGACAATACTATGTAATTACAAAGGAATTTTATGTAATTTTGGGGCATAGTAATGTGAGTGCCACAAGGAATTTCTTTCCATTCCATTGGTTCTACGTTGGCCATGTCATCAAGCACCTCAGGACAGACACCTGCACTCCCACCCCCTGACCCGCCTTTCTCCTCTTCAGTTTAACCTGCTGTTTGGATGGAGCATCTCTGACTACCAGACTTTCGTCAGCTCAGCAATGACTGTTGTTGGTCTCCTGATGGGAATTTCTCACCATAAGGAGGTAAAAAATAAAACTCATCCTAGTGTCTCTGCAGAATTCTATTTGGTTTAATTCTCTTTTAAATTTCTATATAATTCTATTTGGTTTAATTTCCCCCAGAGGACTATCAATACAAATCCTTGTCCTCCTCAACATAAAATTTAAAGGAGAAAACCCAAATGAGGATTTGGGCTCCAAACACTAGTACATGATCGGCAGATTTGCACAGGGAAGGAAAAAAACTGCAGTTTTAGTTAGTGAAACTAGCAAGACTTTGATCAAGGCTGATCATCCTGATGATCTGAAACTCAAACGTTACTAATTAAAATAGGTAAATTCAGTTTCTAATGTGGAAAATTACCATTGTCTCAGAAAGAATATACAGTCAGCCCTCTGTATCCGTGGGATCCGCATCCAGATTCAATATTTGGAAATAAAATTAACAATACAATAAAAAGTAATACAAAGTTTGGCCAGGCGTAGTAGCTCATGCCTGTAATCCTAGCACTTTGGGAGGCCAAGGCAGGAGGGTTGCTTGAGGCCAGGAGTTTGAGAACAGCCTGAGCAACAAAGGGGAGACCCTGTCTCTATCAAAGAAAAAAAAAAAGAAAAATTAGCCATGCACAGTGGCATGCACCTGTAGTCTCAGCTACTTGGGAGGCTGAGGCAGGAGGATCATTTTAGGCCAGGAGTTTGAGGTTTCAGTGAGCTGTGATGATGCCATTGCACTCCAGCCTGGGTGCAGTGCGAGACCTTGTATCCAGAAAAAATTTAACAATTATTTACATTGCATTTCTACTCCATTAGGTACTGTTAAGTAATCAACAGATGACAAAGTATACAAGAGGATACGCAAATGCTATGCCATTTTATATGAGGGACTTAAGCATCTGGACCCCAAAGGGGTCCTGGAACCAATCTCCAGCAGATACTGAGGGGCGACTGTAACTGCTCTTTTGGGTGGACTATTTTGTTGTGGGTCCCAGCTCCAATCACTAGGGAATGGAGCCCTCACCCCTGGAGCACTTTGTATCCTAAAGCTCTAAAGGAAGTAACAACCAGAATAAACTATTGCTAACAGGTACTTTTCGATTAAAAAACAATTTTTTCTTAAAATTGTACAAGAAATTGTACAATGTGAAGGAAAAACAGTAAACTTGTTGGGAAAAAATCCTGTATCACAAACTCAGCCTGCCTAGATTATTCCGTTCACCTGGAACTGTTACACTTTTAAGTGGCCGATAGATTGGTGCTTGAAAATATTTTGTCATCTAGGAGATTCCTGTCAGGGTGGCATTTATTACAAGTAACTGTTCTCTCAGTTGTTAGGTTTTTTTTTTTTTTTTTTTTTTTAAACAGTGCCCTAGTGGCAACAAGGAATGGGTCAATACCAGGGGAAAATAAACATCTGTTAAAAAGAATACCCAGGTTAAAAAAAACATGGAAACCATTATAGTTGGCCTGGAATTTGAGAAAATCTCTCTTCATGCAGAAAGGTAAATGACAAGACTTTCAGAGTTAGTTTCTGTCTCAAGAAAAAAAATGACAGGACTTGGTAATTACAATAATGGAAAAAATCCTGTAATAAAAGCCAGTTTTCTGTAGTTAACAAAAATTTATCAGAATCCTCCTGTGTTGTAGAGTAGAAGTTTTTCTGTTTTTGAGACAGAGTCTCACTCTCTTGCCCTGGGTAGAGTGTGGCGGTGTCACTGTAGCTCACAGCAACCTCAAATTCCTGGGTGCAAGCCATCCTCCTCCCTTGGCCTCCCGAGTAGCTGGGACTACAGATGCACACCACGATGCCTGGCTAATTTTTCTATTTTTAGTAGAGATGGGGTCTTGCTCTCACTCAGGCTGATACCCAACTCCTGAGCTCAAGCGATCCTCCTGCCCTGGCCTCCCAGAGTGCTAGGATTACAGGTGTGAGCCACTGTGCCCAGCAGAGTAGAATCTAGTTTCTTGATATGGCAGATGCATTCTCACTTCTGGTACGCATTTGCTATCCCTTGAAGTTTCCATGTTTAGATATATTTTCTGGAACTGTCAAAACTCACATAAGATTTGAATCATTAACAATTCCACTGTAACTCACCTGTTTTCTTCTTGTGAAAGCCCTGAAGTCAAAATTATTTTAACATCCTTATAGTCAATCATTCCTGCTCTGCTCATTTAAAATTATTTTCCTTTTTAATATCTTCTTGCCTCTCTCCCTTGTTTCTACCAGCTATGTCTTATGAGTGGATCCCAAACATTAGCATATAGCTATGTTCGTAAAGTAGAAAATAGTTAGTCTCTCAAAGTGTTCTTATTGTCTTTCCAGGTTATTGCTTTAGACCCAGTCCTGGGCTCCTTTCTGATCCTCACCAGTGTCATCTTGATAGTACTTGTGATAATTAATCTTTTTGTTTCTGCTATTCTAATGGCCTTCAGAAAAGAAAGAAAGTCCCCTAAGGTAGGTAACTCTGGCTTGGTAACTGAAAAATGAACTGTATCACTGGGAAAGCTCAACGTAAAACTGTTACGATTACAGACACAATACATAGTATCAGCATATTCCCTTTATTAGTTTCAACAGCTCTGCCAACTATTTTCCTAGGAAACCCACGTAACCAAGATGACTTAATGTTCTATAGCCAATGTCCTATAAAAAGCTGGCCCTCAACCGTTAAGTAGTGGAAACACTCCAAGGCTTGAGAATAAATCATTAATTTTTTTTTTATCTTTGGTGTTTCTTTACTTGAACATTAGCAATATTTTTCCTTTTGTCTTCAAATACTCAGAGAGAAGCTACACTGGTAGATATGCTGCTACAGAAGTTCTCAAGTTTGTTAGGAATCCAGCTACACCAGAACCCCTCATCTAAGCAAGAAGCCACAACAGCAATGGCCAATGACACTGCGGTTTTAGAAGATGAACTACCTTAATCCTGTTACTTCCTATCTTGGCTTATTTCCTAGCATATTATTAGTTACCTTTGCATAGCTTAGAAAATTATAGATGTATTACTTTTTTTTCCCACCACTACCCCCTCCCTACACTTTGTTCTTAATTCTGTTAGTCCCCTAGGCTCCAAGTTCTTGCTTATGGATCTTGGCACTGTTCAGGAGAGGATAACACTGCAAGAACATTACAGAAGAAACCAGCTCTGCTGCCAAGCAGCAAGTAACAGAACACCACCCATGCCCCAGGATGGCTGTGAGAAATGAATGAGTCAGAAGTGAGCTCACTGCAACTTACTAAAAATAAAGATAGAAGCCTGAACTCTGGCAGCTGCAGAACCCTGACACAGAGGAGTAACCAAACTCGCAGATGCTATCTGTGCTTAAATGCAGAGATCAAAATAAGCCTTGCTCTGCTTCAGACATCTGCATTACTGAGGGGGCCGAAGGTGAGCGTTGGCTCTGGCTTGTACACCAACATGGATCACTTGCTTAAAATATTCTCCACGAAAATCCAAATTTATGCATCATTGTTTGACCTAAGAGTGAAGAAATGAAGACACAGGATCTTCTAACTTTATTAGCAGTTACTAGGCCATGAGATACAACCCAATTGAAAACATTAAAGTTGGCTGAAACAGGTATGTACAGATACGTTACACAGAAACGAAAGTTTTTATCTTTTGATCCCAAAACCATCCCCATGAAGAAGGATGGCTTTAGCTATGGGGCAAAGGAGCAGGTGAGTTACAACACTAAGAGTCTCATCCGTTCCGGAAAGCGATGAATTATAGCCACATGGGCACCAGAAGTTTATCTGAGGATTCCACTAGTCACAGTTTTCGAATGAAAACAGGTACTCCTCTTCTCCTGCAGGCTTTCCAGCTCACTACCCAAGAGACTTGAGTACTTCTATTAAGGCAGCTGGAAGCCCACCCTAGGCTTGAATGGCAGCTTCTGCCCAATATGTGGCCTGTCCTCCCTCTGCCAGTAATGCAATCCAACAGAACATGCCACGTGGAAAACAGAAATTTCTACAGTGCTGCCCTCTGGTAAAAGGGAAACACAGCACTCAAAATAAAGCAAAAGGCCACAGAGGGCTCCCTGAGAATCCAGTAGAACTAAGAGAGGCCTTCAACTTTCCAAATAAACTTTGCAACTGGATCCAGGTCAAACAGTGCCCTGCAGTGAGGAGTAGTGTATACACCAATGAGAGGGCCTAGCTTCCAGGAACCATTACAACGCTGGCCTCCTGAGTCATTTTCTCTCTCCCGCCATTCATGTTAGAGAGAGAAAACACACAATGGCCTTGATTCTCTCACCTCAATCCCCCTGTACAGAGAGGGGTTTGTTTCTAAGTCTGGAACCTCAACACAAGGCTGAGAGGCTTCACGGGGTGCTCTCCTCCACTGTTCCAGCCATCTCTGGTGGCTCTCCCCACAAAATGTTCATCTTCCACTCTCCTGTGAAGAGACCAGGGATCACTTGGACAGGAAATGGACAAGCACAGCTGCCAGGAACCAGCTGTTCTGGCCACAGAGTCTCCGGCTGTTAGTCTCTTAGCATCAATAGAGAACTGGAAAGCAGCAGAATCTGGAGAAGTAGGAAGAGAGCCCCAAGGAAGTGTGCTCAGTGATGGTTAATAGATGAAACGGAATTTCATGGAGATTCTTTGTTACATGGAAAAACCGCTCAGTCTCAACTGCTAGAACTTGGAAGTCGCCTGGTTTAAGAGGCCTATGTTTTCTTTTTCAGCTCTTCAAACCTCCGGGAAAGATCATCAAAGTCAATGTCTTCAGATGCTGAGGTGCTGGCACCAGCAGATGCAGCTGGTAGTGTGTCTGGCACAGATGGCAACTCTGGTAGTACAAAGTTGTTGTAGTTATCCACAGGTCGAGAAGGGGGCTTTGCAGAGGCTTCTGGCTTGGGTCCAGGACCTAATTAAATTAGGACAAGGGGAGCACGATGTTACAAATGCCAGAGAAATGGCTCAGATTCCCTTTGGTAGAAAAAATAAAACTATCAAAATACAGGAGAAGGCCGGCGCGGTGGCTCACGCCTGTAATCCTAGCACTCTGGGAGGGTGAGGCGGGC
>NW_012152729.1:305098-401869 GCF_000956105.1 Propithecus coquereli | reverse complement strand
AGCTATACTGTTATGATCTGTGCTTATTTTCACCTCTTTTTAACATCTCTCTAGTGCCCTGATTTTTAAAAAGTTTTTTTGTATTTCCAGGCACAATGGAAACTGAAGAAACAATAATAAAAAACTTGAACGTGATGATCTTTACAAGATCAAAAAGAATAGTGATGCCAGGCGTGGCTCATGCCTGTAATCGCAGCACTTCTGGGAGGGTGGGGGTGTGCATCACTTGAGCCAGGAGTCTGAGACCAGCCTGGCAGTATAGCAAGACCCTGTCTCTATAAAAAAAATTTTAAAAACTTAGGCAGGCATGGTGGTACACACCTCCCTCCTAGAGAGGCTGAGGCAGGAAGATTGCTTGAGCCCAGGAGTCAAGGCTACAGTGAGCTATCACTGAGCCACTGCACTTCTAGCCTGGGCAATAAAGTGAGATCTGCCTGGGGGCGGAAAAAAGGGGATACCACTGACAGAAACAGGGAACTTGGGAAATTCTTTTGAACCAAGGAAAATCTTTTCTCTTTGGAAGCAGGAAATCTTGAGTTCTGTTTTAGCCATACTACTTCTGGGAAGAGAATAGGAAATGTGGGTACAATACCATGGATGTGGAAACAGTCTCTGGGGGAAGAACAATAATGACAAAACAGAGGATTCAGAAACCTGAAAGGTTTCTGACACACTCACCAACAATCTGTGTAGAAGAGACATTCTTATCAGCATTAATGTCATCAACCTGAAACACAAACATTGTTGTCAGAGGATAAAGCAATGGCATCACTAGAGAAAGTATGAGTATTAATAAGCCCCTGTGTTTCCCAAGAGCTAAGGTGCTCACCAAAAGCAACAGAACCTGCTCCAAAGAACTGCCCCTCCCCCCCACTTCTTCCAACCAGGTAGATACCACGTTGAACTCTTAACTGCCAAGCAGAGAAAAGGAAAATTCTTACCACACCATGACACTTTTTTTTTTTTTTTGAGACAGAGTCTCACTCTTTTGCCCAGGCTAGAGTGAGTGCCGTGGCATCAGCCTAGCTCACAGCAACCTCACACTCCTGGGCTCAAGCAATCCTTCTGCCTCAGCCTCCCGAGTAGCTGGGATTACAGGCATGCGCCACCATGCCCAGGATATTTTAGTTGTATTTTTAGTTGTCTGATTAATTTCTTTCTATTTTTAGTAGAGATGCTCAGGCTGGTTTCGAACTCCTGAGCTCAAACAATCCGCCCGCCTCGGCCTCCCAGAGTGCTAGGATTACAGGCGTGAGCCACCGTGCCCGGCCACACTTTTTTTTTAATGATACCTTCACCTTCCAAGCAAAGAGAAAGCACTAAACCACTGAATACATCTGTAAGAACCAAGTCCTCAAATACTGATAAAGATCTTCTACCTCATTCCTAGAAACAGCTATGGGTCATGCTTTGACACATGCAAGACCAAAGCATAAGAAAAACTCAGGCCCAAGGTAAAACAAATCACCTAAAGATGAAATCAAAAAACAGAAAGCTCAGGAACAGGAAGATTTTTCCTAGATAAGTAATTTACACACCAAGCGCCATACCAATTTGTTTTCTCAGTAAAGTGTCAGATGGAAACTGGTCAAAAGGCATATACTGAGGAAACAAGGCTGGCAGAAAAAAAATCTAATTCTGAACCAAAACTGTTAACAACCACTAAAAATTCAAGGCATCATTACTGTGCTAGCTATTAATAGCAAATTTTAACTACAAGACTAAAATGTGAAATCAAAGCTATAGGCTGAAATTTGCGAAATGCTTCTTTTAAGACAAAAATATGGTCACTATTCCTTTACATAAGTGTTGAGAACTTTTAATGTTACTATTTTAATAATTATGATATTCTAGCACCAAGACTATACCAGCTCAACATGATTTTCTGCCTAGCTAGTTTAAAAAAAATAAAAAGTAAGTACCCTCAGAGGGTACTACAACTCTAAGAGATCTGCAGCTCCTTCCTGATTCCTGGCTTAATTGCACAGACAAAGCATTGCCACCAATGAGGCTGCCATCACCGCCACTCCCTATTTCCAGGGTAGCATTAAAGCAACACAAGAATCCCAAAGCAACAGCAATGCCGGTACTAGGAGTTGATTAAAACTTCGCCTTCCCTGTGGTCATTATTTTGCGCTCTCTTCATGGGATTCTCTCTCCTGTTGGTTATAAAAGAGGCGCTCAGGCACTTACAGATTCATACGATGGGGGAGTTGCTGGTATCTGAGGTGGATGAATATTGGGAAAGGCCTGATAAGTCCCCACTGGCAATCCATTGAAATCCGACTGCAAGAGGAGAAAGGCAACATCAGAGACACTGCCCCCGATTTGCAATTTCTAAGGTTTGTGTGTGGGAAGGGAGAAATATATATATATCCTCATGTTGAATATATATATGTTCACATGCCCAAAAGGACCACATGTGATTGAAAGCATTCCAGATTTTTAAAGATCTACAGCCAATAGCTATTCTTCAAATTACTTAAGTGCTTCATTGTTTACAAAGGAAAATTCTAATCAGACTTCCATACTAGCTATGACCTCCTCCTTGTCCACAAAGGAGGTTTTTCTGCCTGGTAGTAAGTGGTGGTTTATTCATTTGTGGGAAAAGCTGCTAGCATGACTGCAACAAGGCCCAAAGATATTAAGTAAACCTATATGAAAAGGGCTTTTCTAGCACCATTTTTCTAGATTTTCCCACTCCATTACCTATAACCTCAGCCAAAAGACTTTCTCTGAATCCCAATGCTATGTTTTTCCACAATGTGATCACTAAGCTAATAGCAAATGTTCATACTGCTAAACAGCTCCTGACAACCTACAATTCCTGAGTGTATTCAGAGCTGACTTGTCATCCTCTGTACCATTTTATAAAGCTTACATCCACACTTATTTATATGTATACTTACTGGTCCCTTTGGCAGTGGATATGAGAAAGGTGTATTTGGAGATGGCATGGGCATGGGCATAGGCATGGGCATTGGCACTGTTCCATCAGGTCCACCAACTGGTGCTGTGAACCCGCCCCCTCCTCCTCCTCTTCCAGGGCCACCTTTCTTCACATCATCTGTGAATCCAACATCAATAAGATCTGTCTCTACCCCAGGAGGAGCTTCTGCCTGAGAAAAAGAGAGAAACCTCTATCATTAATCCATGTCCAAAGCCAGGTTTCTCAGGAAACAGACTCTGAGATAGAGATTAGCATGAAGGAAGTTTACTGGAGAGTGCTCTTGGGATGAACACCTGTGAGGAAAGTGAAGGAAGCAGAGTAGGCTAGTCGGAGAAGTTGGACTGCACCGTAGTCACAAGAAAGGCCTCAGCCAATTCTCCAGTGAGTTCTGGAGCTGGCATAGACCTGCAGAAGTATTCTCAACTAGGACTAAAGGGGGTGACTGAGCAGGACACCAAAGCACCCACCACACCCCATCGACTTTAACTGCTAATGATTATTGTTTGCATATTTAACCGCCTGATACTGTAAGGTCTCAGGACAGAGATCTTGTTTTATATATTTCTGTATTCCCAGCCTTCTGTGCACTAGCTGGCATGTGGTGGGCACCCAAGAAGTGTTTTAGGAACTGTTTAGGTCTAAGGACATTTCTTGCTATCCATAGGGGGGATTCTCAATTTCTTGACGTTCACTGAAAAGCAGCAATAATAATGGCATTTTATATTTGTATCAAGGTTTGTACCTTCTCAAAGTGCTTGCATTTATTCACCTAATCTGATTCTTAAGTATACTCTGAGAAATATGAGTAGCATATTTATTGTCACTTAAAAAGGCAGTAAATGAACACAGGCTTAAATGCACATATACAAACTTAAGTTAGTACAAAGAATATGGTTACTTTTTCAAAGAAGGTCATATTTAGAAACTCATTTGCCTTTGCACTGTAGGATAAACTTACCATGACCACAGAGTCAGGCTCATAGGGTACGTTGTAATTCTTGGCAATTTCAATTAGGTATCTCTCCACCAGGATTTTGGGTGGGGCTTCCACACTCAGTTTGTGCATTAGCTATAAGTAAAAGACCCATGGTTAAGATGGATCTGTATCAACCAGCCTAATCCTAACCTGTCTCACTATTTAAACCTAGTTCCTCTCATTTTACAGGTAAAGTTGAGGAAAAAAGCGTTCAGAGCAGTTCCATGATTTTTTTTCAGAAACACAAGGCATGTCACAGCACCCATGTCTCTCCCTCGCATTCTCCAGTTACATATCACCCAGGTGTTGGTAAAAGACTGACATAGCTTCTTTCCACATTTCAATTCATCCACACTTCTCCCCACCTCACTTCCTACCTTCACAAATCACAAGGGCACAAAGGATGGGGGAAAAGCCAGGAATGACAGCATCGCAATTAGAGGTGCTGGGCAGGGGTAAGGAGTTGACTGCACCACCAGTCACACAGCTCTCCCTATGAAATGTGCAATCCTAGATTAACTGACTCACACAGTGGTACCCACTAAAATCACCACAAGCAATAAAATAACCTGCTCCCACCCATGCATTGCTTCATTTTTACCAAGTATGCTCATTACCCTGTCATTGACAGTTCCAATCTGATTGGTCCTACATAACTTGCCATATTCCTTGCTATACTTGGCACACAGCTGATCGGCAACCTATAGAGAAAAAAGAATAGTAAATAAAAATGGAAGCCATTCCTACAGACCGCTTCAAGCTTCCTTCTATCAATAGTTAACATGCTTCTATTACAGGATTTCCAAAAAACTGGTGTCTATAAAACCTTAAGGGATACTCATTCATTCATTCACTTATTTGTTTATCCATCCATCCAATTAACAGTAACCAAGTGCCTAACACTATACAAGTATGATGGCATGCAATATAATGATGAACAAATACATTTGTTTCTACTCATAGAATCTTATAGTCTCTGGGGAAAACAGTCATTAACGAAATAATCACACAAATAAAGGTACAACTGCAGCTGTGATAACTGCTACCAAGGGGAAGGTACACCATGCTATCACCAGCTTATAACAGGACAATCAGATGTGATCGGAAAAGTATATGGCTTTCTGAAGGAAATGATGCTTCAAGAAGAAAGAAGATTTCAGGAAAAGAAAACAGCACGTGCAAAGAAAAGACATGGCCAATCCTCAAGCCTGAAATAAAGGCAGGGAGCCTCTAGTACAGAGCCTGAGGGAGGAGTGTGGTAGGGAACTAAGTAAGAAAGGCAGGTGGGAACCACACAATACAGGGCCATGTCGACCATATTAAGAAGTTTTGTTTCAATCACAAGAGCAACGGAAAACTACTAATGGGCTTTCAAGCAAGAGGTAGTGACAGGATTCGATCTGTGTTTTGAATAAAACCTTCAGGTGGTTCTGATGGAATGGTAAATAGACTGAAGGAAGTCAAAATGGGTTTAAGAAGCATATTCAAGAAGCTACTGTAGGCTGGGCGCGGTGGCTCATGCCTGTAATCCTAGCAGTCTGGGAGGCCGAGGCGGGTGGATTGTTTGAGCTCAGGAGTTCAAGACCAGCCTGAGCAAGAGCGAGACCCCGTCTCTACCAAAAAAATGGAAAGAAATTAATTGGACAGCTAAAAATATATGTAGAAAAAATTAGCCGGGCATGGTGGCGCGTGCCTGTGGTCCCAGCTACTCGGGAGGCTGAGACAGTAGGATTGCTTGAGCCCAGGAGTTTGAGGCTGCTGTGAGCTAGGCTGACGCCACGGCACTCGCCCCAGAAGAGAGTGAGACTCTGTCTCAAAAAAAAAAAAAAAAAAAAAAAAGAAGCTACTGTAATAGTCCAGGGCAGGAGATGACAGTGACACTGAACCAGAGTGATCCCAACATGCTGGGAGCCCAGTGGGGGAGTTCTTACTGTTCCATATGTAGACTTTCAGGGGTACCTGGTACCTATGATATAAATGTCATTTGTCTTTTGACCTGTGATTTTTGTTTTGCTTTGCACTATACAGAGACTATTTCACTTTTACTTATTAATTTATCATTCTTTGTTTATGGCTTTGGGTTTTGTGACATATAAGCCTTTTCCACTATGAGATTATTTTTAAAGGAAGAGTATAGGAGAGACTAAAAATGAGATTGAAATTAAAAGTCTGTATAAGAAGCAGCTGCCTTTACTCTCCCCTTTCTCTGTCCACATAACTCAAAGACTACCCTCCCTACCCTAGCAGAAAATAGGAGGTTTATGCTCTGGGGAAGCAAAATCAGAGGGACTCTGGACTCCGGACTCCACACACAGGAGAGAGCAGAGATACTTACTGACAACAGGAGAATTAAGTGTAAGTCTACATGTCAAACAGTGAGACTTTTGGCTTCCTTCTTCACTGCGCTCTCAGAAACACTGGCAGCCAGCTTATACCCTCCAGGTAGAAGATAGGAGGATTCCTCTAGGGAAAATGACCAACCCAAAGAAAGAAAACTAGTTTCTGACAGTCTGGAATTCCCCCAAGAAAGGGCTTAGCTAGCTCACTCAATAATGAGGGCATCTGACAGTTAACCCCATTCATGCTCACACACAGGTTCCAATCTGTTTTTCGGGGCCTCTCTCTCAAATGTAAACCGACAGCCAAGGACCACCAAACCTTTGGAAAAGCCTCTACTATAAAACAGAGTCTAAAATTAAGAAATAAAAAAAAAGAATTTGAAGGAAACAAACATGACAGAAAGAAAAAAAAGTTAAAAAGAAACCATAATTAATATCCTCAGAAAGTTAGAAGGCATGAAACAAAAGCAATAGACTATGGTGCCTGTAGTCCCAGCTACTTGGGAGGCTAAAGAGGGAGGATCGCTTGAGCCCAGGAGTTCAAGACCAGCCTGGGCAACATAGTGAGAGCCAATCTCCAAAAACAAAAAAAATAGATTATAAAAAATATTCAAAAAATTAAAAACAGCTCTTGAAAAATAAAAACATATAGAAGACAAAGAAATCTCAACAGATGGGGTAGGAGATAAGACTGAGACAAACTCCTAGAAAATAAAACAAAAAGGCAAAGATGCAGAAAATAGAAAACAACTCAACTGAGTTTACATCCTCTCAGTCAGTATCACACCCATGCCGTGATGTGCAATTTTCTGGTTAACGTCCATCTCTTCCACTGGACTTTAAGCTACAGCACCATGGCTGCTGCCACACTTTACTCACCACTGTTACCCTCAGCACTCACCTAGCTCACAGCAACCACTCAATAAATAGTTGTGGCATTAACAAACAGAGCAAAACATCTGTCACCTTAAATTACTGTTATTTTAACTTTGCTAGTTTACAATTGTGTAAGAACTTTTCTATTTGTATAAATAACATAATAATAAAAATAATTTAAGACAAAACTAGAGATACACAAAACTTTGTTCGTTAAAAAATTATTCAAGTTTGTATAATACTGTTCTATGATCTGAGGCCTGAAAAGGAAAAAGAAATTTACAAAGCTGTTTCAAAACCATGAGAAGGATACAAAATACCTGGTCAAATGAGCAGAAGTAACTTACATTAACCAACCTCTCTCACAACATGAAAAGCTACAAACAGCACTGAAACTGGTTGTACTCACTATTTTCAACTCAGCCACTTCAGACTGGAGTCGAGGAGCAGCCCATATCAGTGTAGACACAGATTCAGCCAGACCAGAATCTAGCTCCCTAATCAAGGAAAAAATTAATATAACTTAACATGCAAAATCAACAAAACCCTGGCTTTTGTATCATATATTTGCTAGCCTCTAAAGCTATTTCAACAATCTCACTGGATTCTCACAGTAACTCGAGGCTTCTAGCCATTTTCATTACCCTATTTTTCTTTTAGGGAAATTCAACTAGGCAACAAGCCCAAGGCCACAGGTTACAGGCTGAGCCAGACTCAAACTCAATTTCAAATTCTATATTTTCTTTTCAACAGATAACTGCACTGAGATTAGACCTTCAAGACAAGTGGTAGGAAAAACATCCTTGGGTATGTGAAATAATCCCTTAGTAGGAAGAGATCAGTATTACTCCCTTCTCAAATTCCAGAAGTGATTTAGGTCTTTGAATCAAAATATCTTACTTCATAGACTGGATGAGGCCGAACCGAGCCAGCAGCAGGTCACAGTATAACTCCAGGATCTCCATGGCTTCCACGAGGTAGTCTTCACGGATAATGTGCTCCACGCGGATCCGAGCTCGTTCATCTTTCCCAGCAGCCAGATAGTCAGCAATCTCTTTCCTTGCTTTCTGAGCCAGTTCCGCTAAGGCACAAATTCCACTCCAGTCACACAGCAGTAGTGCACTGGCACCTGGTTTGCGAGCTGATTTCCATCCCAACAGAGAACTAGGTGTTTCTACTATATCCCAGCACACTCTACCTTAGGAAATCTAGTTCCATCCCATCTACTCTAGAACTTGTTGCTTTGTCTAGGTAAGAATATAGTTCCTGTGGCTTGACATCTCCAACTTATGAGTAATGTTACCTATTCCACAACAAGACTATATCCCTTTCCCTGCAACAAAGTGATTCAGTCTAACTAGTTACAGAAGGCAGAAATGCATCAAAAGTTCAAAACATGAGATCCCTTAGACTTCACAGTACTGGCCTAAAAGCTCTAGTACCATGGTGCTGGGACCCACTGATATATTTTGGGGAAGAAAAGGTAGAGCAATCATGTGCTACTCACTTTTTTTTTTCTCCAATAGTTTAAGACGATTTATGACTAATCTCAAATTGACTCGTAAACGCTCAGCTTTAAATCCAGAGCCCAGCATGTTGTGCTGTTCCTCCTGGAAAAAGAAGCAGCACAATGACTATTTTCAAGTCAAAACTGTTTCAGGAACTACCACCACTTAGAGGTGAATTATTTGACACAATAAACCACTGGTTTTTCAAGAAAATGACATGATCTAATTCACATTTTTTACAAATCATTTTGGTGGTTGTATAGAGAACTGATCAGGGAAAAGTAATATGGCAAGCAAGAAGACCAATGGGAAGGCTAATACTACAGTCCAGACAAGAGACAGTAATAGCTTAGACCAGGGTGGTTTAGCAACTGGATTTGAAATCTACTTTGAAGGCACAGCTGAAAGAACTTGGTGATAGATGAAATGAGCACCTAGGTATTGGCATGGGACTAGGGTGATAAAAAGACAAAGAAGCAGGAACACCTCCTGCTTCTTCCCAAAACTCTCAATCAAGGTGGTGATGGGAAAAGATAATCAAATTTACATCCAAAACCAAATATATTCTTATCTTCTTAATTTCTCAAATCCTGCTACTAAATCTCAGCCTTTGGGAAAAAGGTACTGCCCAACGTCACAGAAACATCATTATCATCTACTCATGTACAGCATTATACAAAGGGGTGAAAAGCCCAAGGGGGAAAAAATGCTCTACAAAATTCTACAACAAAAGGCTATTTACCAAGAATTTCGTTGAACAGCAAAGTTGCAGTCAACAAAACTATCCTTCCTCTACCCACAAGACTTCAGGGTTTACCACTGCCCACTGTGCATTCTATTTCAAGACAGCACAATTTCAATTTCACTCAACCGTGGACTCAATCTTCAAAATACATAATATCCAAACAAAAGCTAGGTCTAACAAAGTAACTGAAAAAACATACAAATCAAAAGAGATCCAATGTAAGAAGACAATAGGAATAGTACTTGTCTACTTGTGAATAAACTACTAATAGAAACATCAGGTTTATTTTCCTTTTGTGAAATTGCCTCCAGAAGCCTTTATGTTACATTTAAAAATGAACCCAAGTCCCAGTTTAAAATGAGGCTTGTATGTCACGAGGTATCTGGAGTCCATTATCCTGAATTATGTTCAATTCATTCAACAAATATGTACTGATTACCTGTATGTCAGACACTGGCTAGATGCTGGAGATAAAAAGTATAAATATGGTATAGTCCCTGTCCTCAAGGGAACTTACATTCTATTGAAAAAAACAGCTAAGAAAATCCGACAACTACAATTTATTGGACAAGGACTTTAATTCTAGATTCTAATTCTAATTCAGGAGTGATTTTGCTCCCTAGAAGACATTCGGCAATGACTGGAGACGTTTTGCGTTTTCGCAAGTGCAGAGAATGCTACTGGCATCTGGTGGGCAGAGGCCTGGGATGCTGACAAACATCCTGCAATGAACAGGACAGTGCACCTACAACAAAAAAACTACCCAGTCCAAAATGTTAATGGTGCCAAGACTGAGAAACCTATTCTAGAGAAAAGACACTGAACCTGTTAAGGGAGATGATGAAAGTTCTCCAGAAGAAGGGAAAGCCTAAGCTGAATCCTAAGGACAAACAAGATATTTGTATAGACCTGGGTATAAATATCCCAGAAAGAGGGAGTGGTGTGTGCAAAAACCAAGGTACTAGAGAGAACATGGAGCTTTCTGAGAGACACAAGTTCAGTACAGTTGAAGTATGGGATTAACCATAGTTTATGCCACAATGTGCCTCTCATAATAACTTCAAGACTTCAATTCAACAATTTTATAAGATGTCAAGCACTGCAGTAGGTTCTGGTGCTAGCTAGATCCAGAAAGTATCCTTGTTCTCAAGGCATTCATAACAGAAATGGATGTGAAGTGAGAAGGCAGTCAGAAAAACCATAAATACTACTATCATTTATTCTACCAGGCACTTGCCCAAGATCAGTCAGCAACTAAATGGTAGAGCTAAGAATAAAACCTAAGTGTATCTGAATTCAAAACCCAAGTAAACAATCTTAATCATACACTACTGTATCATTTTCAGCACTATATATCATAATACAATATGTTTTTTAAATCCTTTCTGACAAATATTTACTGAATGCCTTCTACACTGTAACAGGCACTGGAGATACACTAGTAAGGAAAAGCATACAGGGTTATTACTCATGGAGTTCACACTTGGAGAAACTTATTGTGCAGTAACAACTGTAGTCAGTGACACAAAGAAATAAATGGTATTCTAGACTTATTATAAGGGGATTTGACCTCTTTAGCTTCTTGCTTGGAAATTGTCTCAAAGATAAAAGATAACAAAATTGAGGGTCTAACACAGTCACAAGTTATGACATAAAAATGTCAAGATTTCTGTGTGGTTCTTCAGTAGTCTATGTTGGGGTATATAATCATCAATTTTGTGATGTGTCAACGCCTGCAGACAAAACTTTCGTCATGTCTATATTTTAAATATTTTCAAGATGTTTAAAAACATATACATTTTTAGGCCAGGTGTGATGTCTCATGCCTATAATTCTAGCACTTCGGGAGACCAAGGCAGGAGGATCACTTGCCCCAGGAGTTCTAGATCAACCTAGGCAACACAGTGAGATTCTGTCTCTACAAAAAATTTTAAAAATTAGCCAGACATGGTGTCAAGTACCTACAGTCCTAACTATGCGAGACCGAGAAAGAGGGATCACCGGAGCCCAGGAGTTTGAGGATGCAGTGAGCTATGATTGTGCCAGTGCATTCCAGCCTGGGCAACAGAGTAAGACTCTGTCTCTAAAGTAAACAAACAAAAAAATATGTATGTATTTAGACCTAGTAATTCCACTCCTAAGAAATTAACTTAAGGAAGAGAGCTTCATGCACATATTTTTACATGAAAATATTTATCACATTTTAAGACCAAAAAATTAGAATAAACTGTATAATGAACTAATATTGTTTATTAGTTAAATAAATTATAGTATATAACTTTTCATAGCCACTAGAATATTTTTAAAAAGCATTTACTGACATGAGGATATATTAATGATACAATGACATACAGTTTAAAAAGTTATGACTACATATATATATATATATATATATATATATGAAATACGACCTCAAATTCCAAAAAAGCACATATGCGCGGACGAAGACTAGACTTAAAAAAATTTAGCCATTCCTATATGTGAACCTTTTTCACATCCAAGGACTCTGGACTAACCCTAAAGCTAATGCTAAATCCAAATCTACCTCTGAAAGCATTTAATTTGGAATTTCTATAAAAAAAAAAAAAAGAACAATATAAATTTATTTGCTCCTTTAGAAAAGCAAAACATTAAGTCATCAAAAAATGTTAACAATCAAAATTGACTTATTAGAATAGGTATCTCAAAAGAATTAGACACTGAAAGACACAAACGAAAGAGACAAGTAACAAAGGAGTGGCTTTAGTAACGTGAAGGAACTCAGGAGGATATAAAGACATCTTTCTCTATTTCGCATATTTCCCTAAGATGGTCAGCATCCACCAATGTGAGTTTGGGACCATACTTAAACATCCTGAAAAAGAAAAGATTCCAAAAGTCACAAGAATAATAGAGACTTTGAAGAAGCGCTAAAATTCTCTGAAAAAGGAACTTAAAAGTTTTATGCTGCAAATAGAAACCAATCAAGCCCTATCAATGAAGTTGAAAATATTGAAGTGTGCACAGTTATCTATATTTCACTGTAAATCTTTTGGCTGGAGATGTTTGAGGCAGAGAAGTTTACAGAAGTCTACTGTAGAAGACTTAAGATTCACTAACATTTATTTACTCAAACCTATAAAAGTAAAGCAAAATCATAGGGCCCTTTCAGGGACTCTAACAATCAGGGTTGCAGCTGGAAACAGATGGCACCCACAATCTGGCAATTTGAGGAAAATTTATTAAAGAGAGTATTTACAAAGGTATAGACATGATTTAGAGAAACCAACAAATGATAGTGCATTGCCCTTGACCCATTAACACCTTTAGGCCTAAAAGGGCAAGATGAGGAAGTGGAACCCAGGTAGCTATTCAGAGAGGGCCAGCAGATAGGAGTCATGGTCTTTGGTGGAGACATGCAGACAACTTATAATAACCTGAAGGGAAGGAGCAGGGGAAAAAATATCCAGCCCTCAGGTCTTCTGCTGGTACCTCCCAACTACCCTCAACTGGAACTGAGCAAAAGGTCCTATACACTCAGTTGACATGGGTGAGCCTCCAGGGGCATGGATCAGAGGGAAAAGGATGGCATACAGCTCTCAAGAAGAAAACAAGATATTCATCACAAAGACTATATTTACACAAGCCCAAAGAAGCTGAGACCTAGACCTACCAAAGCAGCTCCAGATTTACATGTAGTAAGACATCAGCTAACTAGACCAGAAAATTGAAGGTACATGAATTGTCTACAAAGATTGTGTATTTATATGTTCTTTCTACAATAATAAGGTAGAGTGAACATATTTTAAGTTCTTGCAATATAATCTCTAAAGTCCCTTCCAGCCCTAAGACTCTAAAGAACACTGGATAAATAATTGTACTAAATTACATGGAACAGGGAAAATGCACAATTGAGATTAGTCCTTAAGCCAGCCCTTAGGAATCTTATTTCTAAAAAGTAACATAACATTGTTTTCCTATAAAAATAAACCAAGTAATTTCATTTCTTTTTTTCTTTTTTGAGACAGGGTTTCGCTCTGTCACCACGCCTAGAATGCAGTGGCGTCATCATAGCTCACTGCAACCTCAAACTTTTAGGCTAAAACAATCTTCCTGCCTCAGCCTCCCAAGTAGTTGGGATTCCGGGCATGCAACACCACCACGTCTGACTAACTTTTCTATTTTTTGTAGAGACAGGGTCTCTCTCTCTTTCTCAGGCTGGATTTTAAGCAATCCTCCCACCTTGGCCTCCCAAAGTGCTAAGATTACAGACCTGAGCCACCACACCCAGCCTAAACCCAGCAATTTTTTATTCATTCTTTCATTCAACAAATAATTATTAAGCTATTTACTATATACCAGAAGCTGTGCTAGGTTCTGTAAGTACAATTAAAAAAAAAAAAACTCACTGCTGGTATGTACATACCAAGTATGGTATAATATATATGCAAGAGTATCATTCAGCCTATCATACAGACAAAAAATTTTCAGATTAGTAACAGAGCTAAAATACCCAGAATATATAAAGATTCCTATAACTCAACAACAAAACAATCCAATTAAAAAATGGGCAAAGGACTTCAATAGATAATTCTCCACAGATAATATACAAATGGCTACAAAGCGTATCAAAAGATGCCAGTATCATTACTCATTAAAGAAATGCAAATAAAAACCAGAATGAGAGATCACTTCACACTCATCAGGATGGCTACTATCAAAAAAAAAAAAAAAAAACCAACCACACACACAGAAAATAACGAGTGTTGGCAAGGATGTGAACGAACTGGAACCCTTGTACACTGCTAATGGGATCTGTAAAATGGTGCAAACCACTAAGGAAAACAGTATGGTGATTCCTCAAAAAACTAAAATTAGAACTACCATATGATTCAGCAATCCAAATTCTGGGTATATATCCAAAAGAACTGAAAGCAGGATCTCAAAGAGATATTTGCCTACCCATAGTTCCTAGCAGCATTATTCACAATAGCCAACAGGTAGAGGCAACCCAAATGTCCAGGAAGGGATGAATGAATAAAACATGGTATATACATATAATAGAATATTAGCCTTAAAAAGGAAAGGAAATCGTGTCACATGCTACAACGTGGATGAACTTTCAGGACATTATGGTAAGTCACAAAAAGACAAACACTGTAAGATTCCACTTGTGTGAAGTATCTAAGGTAGTCACAATCATAGAAACAAAGTAGAATGGTGGTTGCCAGGGTCTGGGGGTAGGGAGAAATGGGGAGTTGTTTAATGGTTATAGAGTTTCAGTTTTGCAAGATGAAAAAGTTTTGGAGATCTGTTGTGCAACAATGTGAATACACTTAACATACTGAGCTGTACACTTAAAAATGGTTAAGCTGACAAATTTTGTCATGTGTTTTTTTTTTTAACCACAGTTTTAAAAGATTTTTTTTAATTTTTAAGAGCTAAAAAACCTATTAATGTAATAGGATAAATATAAAGGAATATTTTTATAATGGAGATAGGTCTTTTTAAGAAGACACAAATTATTTTGTATAAAAAAGATTTCAACCATAAGCAAAATTAAAAAGTAAGCAATATTGGTGGGAACTCTGCAAGAGAGATTAATAAAACTTGGAGATGATGATGATGTGAGGACACAGGTACATTCTCAAACTCCTGCTGAAAATGTAAACTGGTACAACCTTTCTGAAGGGCACTGTTTCAAATTATCAAGCTTAAATGTTTACCCCGAAGAACCATTCACAGGTATACAGAGAGGAATGAAATAATCTAAATTCCAACAATTAAGAACTGATTAAAATTAAGATGTGTCTAGGCTGGGCGCGGTGGCTCACGCCTGTAATCCTAGCACTCTGGGAGGCCGAGGCGGGTGGATCGTTCAAGGTCAGGAGTTCCAGACCAGCCTGAGCAAGAGCGAGACCCCGTCTCTACTAAAAATAGAAAGAAATTATTTGGACAACTAAAAATCTATACAGAAAAAATTAGCCGGGCATGGTGGCTAATGTCTGTAGTCCCAGCTACTCAGGGGGCTGAGGCAGTAGAATTGCTCCAGCCCAGGAGTTTGAGGTTGCTCTGAGCTAGGCTGATGCCACGGCACTCTACTCCAGCAACAGAGTGAGACTCTGTCTCAAAAATAAATAAATAAATAAATAAATAATTAAGATGTGTCTATTTTACGGACTACTTGGCAGTAGCTTTTTAACAAAAGGTAACGTAGCATTCTAAAACATTTTGGCACATAGCAAGCACTCAAATATTTGAATATGAAATGGAGGATCTCCAAGATTTTTTTTTAATCACATCAAAAAATAGCATACATAGTATGAGACCACTTTATACACGTACACAAATGCATGGGAAAGGGGCCTATAAAAATACATACCAAAATTTTAATAATGTTAACTCTGGAAAAGAGAGCTGAATGGGAACCTTTAATATTTTCTCTTATATACTTCTATATTGATGAATATTTCTAAAAATGTATTCATGTATATCTAGGTAAGAATGTTTTCTATGTAACTACCCTTTCCCTTATGAACTACAGCAGTCCCCCTTCCCTTATCTGTGTGGGGTAAACAATCCAAGACCCCCAGGGGATGCCTAAAACCACACATAGTACCAAATGGTATATATACAATACTATGTTTTTTTGATCTGATAACAGAGAGGACTACTAAGTGACTAACAGCCAAGTAGTATATACAGTGGGGATATGCTGGACAAAGGGATGATTCATGTCTCAGGCAGACAGCACAAGATTTCATCACGCTAGTCAGA
Organism: Propithecus coquereli; assembly: GCF_000956105.1. Taxonomy (NCBI): domain Eukaryota; kingdom Metazoa; phylum Chordata; class Mammalia; order Primates; family Indriidae; genus Propithecus; species Propithecus coquereli. The sequence goes on along the minus strand of NW_012152729.1, from coordinate 385,719 downwards.
ATGGCACACAACTTAAAACTTATGAATTGTTTATTTCTGGAACTTTCCATTTAATATTTTTGAACCACAGTTGACCGTAGGTATCTGAAACCACAGAAAGCGAAAGCTGAGATAAGAAAGGACGACTGTATATTAAGGTTTTTAATTATAAAGAAAACTAGGCCAGGCGCAGTGGCTCATGCCTGTAATCCTAGCACTCAGTGAGGGTGAGGCAGGAGGACTGCTTGAGCCCAAGAGTCTGAGACCAGCCTGAGCAAGAGCAAGACCCTATCTCTACTAAAAAGTAGGAAATAATTATCCGGGTTTGGTGGTGCGTGTCTGTAGTCCCAGCTATTCGGGAGGCTGAGCCCAGGAGTTTGAGGCTGCTGACGCCATGGCACTCTACTAAGGGCAACAGAGTCAGACTCTGTCTCAGAAGAGGAAAAAAAAAAAACTAAATCAACTCCCACACACGACTTACTTATCAGCAGTCACTGACACTGGAAGATGTTATCCTAAGGAGTATTATCCAATTTGCTGTTAAATTATTCAATACATACATGATTAATAAGGAGATTAGGTTTAAAAAAGTGTCAGAAAAAGTTTTCTCGGATATGCCTACAAAGATCTTGCCGTTAGTAGACAATGACTCCAGCTTAACATGGATAAATCAAACTCACCAAGCCAACAGTAACATTCTGAAGAGAAGAATAATCTGAGGAGTTATTCTCAAATTTTCATTTACGCTTGTGCATAATCCTACAAGTTAATGTGCTAACAAAAAGAGATAAAATTTTATCTATCAGACTGGCAAAAATCAGAAGTAGGGTTTCAAATATTGGCCAATATAAATGTATAAGTTGGTATAAACATTTTAGAAACGAATTTCTAGTACTTAATGAAATTTATGTTTTAATGAAAGGTATGCATATACCTTAAGACACAGCCATCCCACTTCTAGACACATACGACCAAGGAAATTTGTATACAGGACCATGAAGACACATGTGTGAGGATTTTATGGCAGTAAGGAGGTGGAAAAATGCTAAGTTTCTACTTCAAGAGGACAGATAAAATGTGAAAGAAACATTAAGACAGAATACTATGCAGTAGTCAGAATTACTGAAACAGCTATACTTGAAGTAACATGGGTAATCTTTAAAAACAGAAGCAAAAAAAAAAAATCAGGAAGAGGTTTCTGGGTTTGGTGTCTCTCTCACTGAACAAAGCTATAAAACCTGAAGAGAATGCATGTAGCAACTATTTGAAAACTCTGAAAAGTAAATAATAGCAGATGGATGAAGAACAGAATTTCAAGTACTAATAAATTGGCAGTGAGTTTATCTTTTTTTTCCCTCTGATAATCCCTGGTCTGAATGCAAAGCAGCCTGAAACCCAGAAGCATACATCAGCACAGAGCATCAAGAGAAGGTCTCTAGCCCTGGCTTGAGGAATTGTAAAGGGGACCTCTGGTATGGACAGACAGTGGGTGAAATACCAACTCACATGGGAAAAAATAATCAGCACACATTAATCTGAGACAACACAGATGCTGGAATTAACTGACAAAGACTTTAAAGCAGCTACTATGGGAAAATACTGCAACAAGTGAGGGAGAGTATTCTTGAATGGAAATATAAAAAGTAAAGAAATGAAAGCCATAAAGAAGAAACAAACAGAAATCTTAGAACTAGGCTGGCATGGTAGTGTGCACCCATAGTCCCAGCTACTCGGGAGGCTAAGGCAAGAGGATTGCTTGAACCCTGGAATTCAAGGTTACAGTCAGCTGTTGATTGTGCCACTGCACTCCAGCCTGGGCCACAGAATGAGACCCTGTCTCTCTAAAAAAAAAAAAAAAGAAAAGAAAGAAAGAAATCTTAGAACTGAAAAATGTAAGAATAACCAAAGTAAGAAATTCACTGTATGGGATCAATAGCAGAGTAGGAAATAACAGGAAAGAGCCAGTGCTCTTGAAGATAAATCAATAGAAAGTATCCAATATGAAAAATAGAGAGAAAAAACATTGAAAATATTGAACAAAGTCTTAGAGATCTGTGGGACAGCAGCAAACAACAGAATGTAACCAATCTGAAACTGAAAAAAAGTGAACAAAGCCTTAGAGATCTGTGGGACAATAGCAAAGGGTCTAACAATTGTGTCATCAAGTCCCATAAGGATAAAAGAGTGCAGTACCCCAAAAAAAAAATACTTGGAAAAAATACTGGCTGAAAACATTCCAAATTTGGCAAAATATCTAAATCTATAGACTCAAAAAGCTCAACAACTCCAATCGGACAAAACCCAATGAAATTCATGCCCAGATTCATCATAATCAAACTACTGAAAACCAGAGACAAATTTTTAAAATACTGAAAGCAGCCAGCCAGAGAAAAACAGTGCATTACCGCTAGGGGACCTGTTCAAATGACAGTGGATTTCACATCAAAAAGCAGGAAGACCAAAAGAAAGAGGAACAACACTTTTAAAGTGCTGAAAGAAAAGAAAGGTCAATCTAACATTCTATATCCAGTGAAAATATCCCTTAGAAATAAAGGTGAAATAAAGTCATACGCAGATGAGGGAAAACTAGTAAGAGAATTTGTCACCAGCACACCTGCTCTAAAAGAATTGCTAAAAGACATTTTTAAAGCTGAAAGGAAGTGATATTAGAAGGAAACTTGGAACATTAGGAATAAACAAGTTACAGAAATTGTGAATATCTGGGTATAAATGACCCTACTCAAGTCTCATAAAAGGCTGGGCACTGTGGCTCACACCTGTAATCCTAGCACTCTAGGAGGCAGAGGTGGGAGGATTGCTTGAGCTCAGGAGTTTGAGACCAGCCTGAGCAAGAGTGAGACCCTGTCTGCACTAAAAATAGAAAAATTAGCCAGGTGTCATGTGGTATACACCTGTAGTCCCAGCTACTTGGGATGGTGAGGCAGGAAAATTGCTTGAGCCCTGGAGTTTTAAGTTGCAATGAGCTATCATGATGCCATGCACACTAGCCCTGACACAGCATGAGACCCTGTCTCAAAAAAAAAAAAAAGTCTTGTATAATATGTTTGACAGCAAAACCAATAACCCTATCTGATGGAGTTTTCAATATATGTAGATATATGGCCAGGCGTGGTGGCTCACGCCTGTAATCCTAGCACTCTGGGAGGCCGAAGCAGGCGATTGTTTGAGCTCAGGAGTTCGAAACCAGCCTGAGCAAGAGCGAGACCCTGTCTCTACTAAAAATATTAAGAAATTAATCAGACAACTAAAAATATATAGAAAAAATTAGCTGGGCATGGTGGCGCATGCCTGTAGTCCCAGCTACTCGGGAGGCTGAGGCAGAAAGATTGCTTGAGCCCAGGAGTTTGAGGTTGCTGTGAGTTAGGCTGATGCCACAGCGCTCTAGCAGGAGCAACACAGTGAGACTATCTCAAAAAAAAAAATGTAGATATAATAGTAAGATAACCACGACATAATGGGATAAGTAGGGGGGAGGGAAAAGAGACATACATATGATGTAGGTTTCTACAGTCCAAGAGAAAAATACTGACTCTAAGTAGACTGAATAGATTTTAAACTAGAATACTAAAAAGTGTTCTAATAACCCAAAAGCTAGAAAAACAAACAAAAATGAAAACCAGGGAACAAACGAAACAAATAATGGTAGACCTTAATTTGAACATTCAATAATTACATAAATAATTAAATGTAAATGGTACAAACACAATTAAAAGACAGATACCATTAGAATGGACCAAAAACTTTTCCAACTATATATTGTCAACAAGGAACTTCAAATATAATAATACACGTAGGTTAAAAGTAAAGTATCTCTCTAGCAGTATTCTCAAATCTCTAAACTATCAGTAAAGGTATATATGTAAACCCTAATCAAAAGAAAAGTTGGGACCAGGTGTGGTAGCTCAAGTCTATAAGTAATCCTAGCACTCTGGGAGGCCGAGGTGGCAGGAGCTCAGGAGTTTGAGACCAGCCTGCACAAGAGTGAGACTCCATCTCTACTAAAAATAGAAAAACTAGTCCGGCATGGGTGTGTGTGTCTGTAGTCCCAGCTACTTGGGAGGCTGAGGCAGGAGGATTGTTTTAGCCCAGGAGTTTGAGGTTGCAGTGAGCTATGATGATGCCACTGCACTCTACCCAGGACCACAAAGCAAGACTCTGTATCAAAACAAAAAAAAAAAGAAAGAAGCTACATCATCAAAAGAGACTTCAAAGCAAGGAAAATCAGGGATACAGAAAAACGTCACATAATGATACAAGGGTGAATTCACCAAGAAAATATAACAATCCTAACTGTGAATGCATCCAACAATAGAGCTTCAAAATACTGAAACAAAAACTGACAGGAGTAAAGAAATATAAAATCTAATTACAGTTGGAGACTTCAACATACCTCCCTCATTAATTGAACAATCTAGCAAACAAAATATCAGCAAAGTTATAGAAAAACAGATTGCATCTCATTGACATTTATAGAACGCTCCACCCAACCCAGCAGTGCACATTGAACATTCATGAATGCAGACCAAATCCAGGGTTGTCACCTTAACAAATTAAATAAAACTGAAGTCACATGAAGAAAATTCTTTAATCATAATGGAATTAAACTAGAAATCAATAACAGAAAATCTCCCAGGCTGGGTGTGAAGGTTCACAGCTATAATCTTAGTACTTTCAGAGGCTGACGCAGGAGGATTGCTTGAGGTCAGGAGTTCAACACCAGCCTCAGTAAGAGAGAGACAACTGGTCCCTACAAAACATAGAAAAATTAGCCAGGCATGGTGGCAAGTGCCTGTAGTCCCAGCTACTCAGGAGGTTGAGGCTGGAGGAGGGAGGGCTAAGCCCAGGAGTTTGAGGTTTCAGTGAGTTATGATGATACCACTGCACTCCAGCCTGGGTGACAGAGCAAGAACCTGTCTCAAAAAAAAAAAAAAAAAGAGAAGGGAAAAAAAATCTCCAAACATGTGGAAATTAAACAATACATTTCTAAATAATCCATGGGTCAAAGAGAAAATCTTTTTTTAAAAAGGATTGAACTGAAAGAAAATGAAAATACAACAATTTGTGAGATGTAGCTAAGGCAGTGCTTAGAGAGAAATTTACAACACTAAAGCTTTTATTGGCAAAAGAAGAAAAGTCTCAAATTAGTAACCTAAGCTTCTACCTTAAGAAACCAGAAAAAGAGTAAAATTAACCCAAAGCAAGTAGAGGGAAACAAGACAAAAATCAATGAAACTAAAGAAAAATAGAGATAAATCAAGGAAACCAAATACTGGTTTTTCGAAAAGCTTTTAAAAATTGATAAACCTATATAACAAACTGACAAAGAAAGAAAAAGGAAAACAAATTATCAGTATCGGAAATGTTACAATGTTCTGGTCAACAGTTACTGTTTGTACAAATACATAAACAAATTTATGTATATGTGAATACATTTTATATATACCACATACTAATATTGTCCAATACCTAATTTAAAATTCTTTCTGTCATTCAGAGGTTATTCTAAAATCACTCCATGCCTCAACATCTTCACTATCATTCATTCACACAACAAACACTTGTTGAGTGCTATTCTACCACTGTGCTTTCCAGCTGTAGACGAGACATTTACATGATAGCTGACTCTAGCCTTCAAGGATTTCACAATCTAACAGGGGTAAGTGACATACAAACAACTGTAAGTTGTCTTATACCTTGTCTTACAGTTGTTTTTATGTCACTTACCCTGTTAGAGGATTATAAACTAGTGACTGCAATACTAATAATTCTCAGTATTCTGCTTATTTAAATACTAAAATACACTGTTTTTATCAGTGTAACACCAGTATTTTTATTACTGTCACACAGGTTGGCAGCCTTACCTCTTGGCTCTTTCCAGTTCCTCACTTTACTCCAATCCTTAATGCTGACACAACAATCCCACCTAGTCCCTCTTTTATCACTCAGCTCCCTGAGCCTTCTGGAGCTAGATAATCTCTCCATCGTGAATAAAGGAAAGTGTAAAACCATGGAAGGAGTCCTTCCTCTCAGGTTATTTAGGGGAAGAAAGGAGTCAGAGAACTGCTGCCCAAACTAGCGAAGTTGCCCAGACGTAGTGATCCTGAGAGCTCTAGCCAAAGTAGCTAAAACTGGCAAAAATAAATAAATAAATAAAAAGAAGCAGAAGACATCATAAGGGACAAGCTTTAGTCTGTGGCTCCAAAAGTACTACGTGGGGAGGGGACAGAGCAGTGTCAGTAGTGGCAACAGAGATACTTTGCAATATGTACAAAAACTTGACTGTTTGAAATGTATTGTTTTATTTATTCTGAACACTTTTTCTTATAAAATAAGTGATTTCTACAGATTCAGGTATGACCACTGTATTGTAATTATGAAAATGTGATATAAAAGTAGAAACATAATGTGGAGCTACAAGGCATTTCCAACATAATATAGTCCAATCCCCTTAAAAGCATTTCATGTACAGGCTGCCCCAAAGTTAACTATATTTTCACACTATAAACATAATCAAATCTTCACTGACCAAGCTTACCAAGAGTGAAAATTTAATAAAAGACTCTAAGACCAGCAGCATCATGTATAATTCACAAGAAAGTGCAGGCTTCAGAATTCAGAGACCAAAGTTTTCTGGAAGAAGCTATAAATATGAAAGTATAATACTTTAATTTGTTTCTCGACAAAGTAAATACAAAAACATTACAGTATATATTTTTTTTTTTTTTTTTTTTTGACAGAGTCTCACTGTGTTGCCCAGGGTAGAGTGCTGTGGCGTCATCCTAGCTCACAGCAACCTCAAACTCCTGGGCTCAAGCGATCCTCCTGCCTTAGCCTCCCAGGTAGCTGGGACTACAGGCATGTGCCACCATGCCCGGCTAATTTTTTCTATATATTTTTAGTTGTCCGATTAATTTCTTTCTATTTTTAGTAGAGACGGGGTCTCGCTCTTGCTCAGGCTGGTTTCGAACTCCTGAGCTCAAACAATCCGCCCGCCTCGGCCTCCCAGAGTGCTAGGATTACAGGCGTGAGCCACCGTGCCCAGCCTACAGTATACTTTTACCAAGAGTTTTTCTTAAGGCATATTGTTATAAAGCTGTACTCATGGACTACAAACACTATAGAATTCTTCTATCACCTAGCATCCTATCATGTTACAGTCTAAAAACCTTAAAATATGGCTACCTAATATTCCACTGAGTAATAATTTTCTTAATTCCCCAACATTTATAGTATATAAACAATGCTGAAGTAAGTATTCATGTGCATATTACTTTTCCTGTATCTGAAATGATTTCTTCAGACTACACTTTCTGTCTTCCAGCTGTATTTTAAGATCACAATAGGCTAGATTTAATTGGGACTTGATTCTGATTAGTTTAAAATATAAGAGCTTAAATTGACTGGACTTGGGGATTCTGGAGCTCCTAATCATTGAGAAGCCAGAAAGAAGCACAGGAAGATAGAGAAGGAGAACCAAAAATTATTTGGACAAAATAATAACACTATTTTAACATATTGACTGCCAAGTGAGTTGTATTTAACTTAGGCTAGTTTTGAGCCCTGGGACACCTGAAGCAAAACCTGCAGTTGGTTAGTGAACATCTTGTTGATGTTCTTATTGTTACAATTAACACTGACGATTTAATTCTAAAAACGTGGATTGTGTTGCACATAAGTTACCCACAGAAAACAATAAAAAATAACAAATTAGAAGGGATCCTTTTGTTTTAATAAAACACCGTGGCCCCAGCGAAAAAAATTTTTTTCTAGTGTGGTAGTCAATGTGCTAAAAATAATAAGACTTAAGAAACTGGATGGTTTAAAAATGTAACACAAACATTTCAAAACACTTTTGTCTTCTAATGACTATATCAAGTCCTCCTATGCCAAAAGATGTGGTTCTGAAGAAGCTGTAAAAACCAAGTTTCCAAAGAACTACCGGTTTGTAGATACGAGAGCCAAATGGCTTCTACTTGGGGGCAGGGAAGATAAACTATTTTATTACATTAAAAAAAATACAGACACATGGAGGAGTATAGATAAAACAAGACTGGCCATGAGCCGATGGTTTCTGAAACTAGATGAAGAGGGAATTCATTGTATTCTTTACTTTCGTCTGTCTGAAATTTTCCATAATAAAAAGTTAAAAGACATCACCATTTTAAAAATTACAACTCTCCAAAAGAGCTGTTTAAGACCAGACTTTCAGTTTACTACTACGCACAGCGCAGGTGGCTGTCTTTCGTGATTGTCCTACAGGCCCATTACCTAATTATGAAACGGATGCTCTTGGGTCCGGACCCCCGCTAAAGTTCATACTGGTGAGTTCCGAGTGCTCACCTCACCTCCAGCACCCCGGAAGAGGAGCGCTGAGAACACAAAGAGGAGAGGGGCAAAGATAGGGCCGCAGGCTCCCCCGAGAGTCTCTCATCACACACGTAGGGGGTGTGAGAAAGGGGAAGAAGGGCAGAAGCCGCTGCTTGGTTCAGCGGAAGAAACGGTCATTTCCTCCGGCCAAAGAGGGCCCAAGTCTGGGCCCCCCAGAGACAAGCCCAGGAGGCCGCCCCGCTCGGCGGAGACTGCCCGGACTCGGAGGCGATCCCCGGCACTGCAGACACCTACCCTTCCTAAAGTCTCCCTGGAAAGAGGGACGGGGGAGGGGTACAGCCAAAGAGCCCAGGCCGAGGCCGGGGCCGCGGCGTTTCCGCCCCGGGGAAGAGACGCCTCGGAGCTGGGAGAACAACAGGAAAGTTTGGCGGTTTCCAGTATCCAGGACCAGTGGTATTCAAGCAGCTCCCGGCCCCGCCACACCCTCATCCCTCCACCTGGGGCCGCCTCCTGCCCCGCAGCCCCTCGGGCCTGACCTCTGGCCTGACCCCCACTTCCAAGATCCTTCCCTTTCTCCTCAGCTGCCCCCTCCGGGGTCGTCCGAACCCCAGCCCCGAGCGCTGGCTGGGGACTGCTAAATCCCGAGCGTACAGCGAAGACGACGAAGAAAACCCTTGATGCTGAGGGTGCCACACTTACCTGACGAAATCCAGGCGTGAAAACAAGAGAGACCGACTTCGAAACCACGGATCAGCATCCAAAATGGCGGCTCCCTCTGCCTCAGCACCCCGAGCACGAGCGGAGGGATTCACGGGGCCGAGCTAGCCACGCCCTCCTTCCCAGGGATTGGCTGCGCTCCCGCAGCTGCCGGGACACACTCACTGAGGGCTTCGGGACTCCCTCCCTCGGCTCCCTTTGGAGCCGGCGCGGCCGGGGGACTACTTCCTGCAGCGGAGGCACGGGCCGTGGCGGGTGGCAAGTCGTTCCCACTGAGTCATCTGCGCTGGGCGCGCCCTGGATTTTACCCTGGGCGCGGTGAGTTGGGATCTGTGGCTGGTTTTGCGACTTTGCGCCCAATGCCCTTTTTCCGGGTTGTTCCAGCCCCCAGAAAAACGGGCTCCAGTACTGCCTCTCAAACGCGTTACTCCCTGAGATGTGCTCCCGTCCCCGGCTCGATTCTCCTCTCGGCCTTGGGGTCTTTCCCCGGAGTCGTGGTTTCTGTTCCCGAGTGGACTGGCCGAGCAGGTTTTGACGCTTCTCTGGCAGCTCACCGCTGTTTATCCGACTTTTCACCCTCAGTCTCTGTTTCCATCTACGGACTCTGATTCTCCTACCCCGCTCTTCAGCCAAGTCCGATTGCCCTTTCAACCAGACTCTCTCCGGTCTGTGTTTGATTCAGTCATGTTTCCTCAGCACCACATTCTCTGGCAATTTCTTATTTATCTCTGAATTCAGAGGAAACTTTTTCATTTGGTTATCTTTGTTTTTAACTTGAAATCCTTTCACTCGGTTTAGCATTGGAAGGGGCTCCCAGAAGGAAGTAATCCTGCCCCCTGCTGTAGAGGCTGCATAGACGGAGACCAAAATTGTGGTTTGCCGAACTGTGCTGGGGCAGTCACGTGACAAATACGAAGCTGCGCGTTACCCTAGGGGTTTATGTGGATTTAGAAATACCATGTCTCTATAATCATTTGCAGCATTTCGAGATAAGACCTGGTTACAGGACCTCAAAATACGCAGTGTGCAGATTTTTTCCTTCAGTTAATATATGCATCTATAAACTGAGTCACTTCTACAAAATAAACCAAAAAAGGGAGGGGTGGGCAAACTGCTCTAGTTTAAAGAGCCCTAGAGACACAGTAACCAAATGTAGGTGTGTGTGGACCTTGTTTAGATATTCTTTCAAACAAACTAATTAAAAAAGACGTTTGTGAGACAAGCAGGGTAATTATATTATGGACTAGGTATTAGATGATACCAAATAACCTAAGAGTTGTTATTTTGATAAGCCTAAAAATGGCATTGAAATTTTGTAAGAAAATGTCCTCTCTTTTTTTTAATTTTAAGAAATTCATCCTGTATGTGGGAGTAAAATGGCAAAAATCTTAATAATTGTTGAATCGGATGATGGCTACTATTGTACTATTGTACCTTTAAGTGTCTTTTCAAATGTTCATAGCCAATAGCCAACAGGTGGAAGCAAACAAAGTGTCCATCAAGGGACGCATGCATAGCAAAGTATGGTATATACAGACAATGGAATGTTAGCCTTAATTCTGACACATGCTACAACATGGATGAATCTTAACAGACATTATACTAAGTGAAATAAACCCGCCACAAAAGGACAAATACTGTATAATTCCACTTATGTGAAGTACCTAGAGTAGTCAACTTCAGATTCATAGAGACAAAAAGTAGAATGGTGGTTCCATGCATTAGGGGGAGGGGAGAATGAGAAATTGTGATTTGTGTGTTTTTTTTTTTTTTGGAGACAAGGTCTCCCTCTGTTGCCCAGTCTAGAGTGCAGTGGCCTCATCACAGCTCACTGCAACCTCAAATTCCTGGGCTGGAGTGATCCTCCTGACTTAGCCTCCTAAGTAGCTGGGACTACAAGCATGTGCCACCACACCTGGCTAATTTTTCTATTTTTTTTGGAGAGACGGGGTCTCACTATGTTGCTCAGGCTGCTCTCAAACTCCTGGGTTCAAACTCCCTCCCAAAGTGGTAGAATTACAAGCATGAGCCACCACAAATGGCCAGAAATTGTTGTTTAATGGGTTCAGAGTTTCCATTTGAGGAGATAAAAAAGTTCTAGAGATGGATGGTGGTTGCACAACAATGTGAATGTACTTAATGCCACTGAACTATACACTTAAAAATGGCTAAAATGGTAATTTTTGTGTGTATTTGTATATTAGACCTTTCTGTATATTTGTATATTAGACCATTTGTGTATATGTGTATTAGGCCATAATCCAGTATGATGCATATCCTTATAAAAGGGGAAATTTGGAGACACATACACACAGGGGAAACACCATGTGAACATCAAGGCAGAGATTGGGGTGGTTCATCTACAAGTGAAGAAATGCCAAGGACTGCCAGAAAACCACTAAAAGCCTGGAGAGAGAAATGGAACCAATTCTTCCTCATAGCCCTTAGAAGGAACCAATCTTGCTAACACCTTGATCTCGGACTCCTAGCCTCGAGAGCTGTGAAACAGTAGGTTTTCTGTTGTTTAAGCCACCCAATTTTGGTATTTTGTTATAATAGCCATAGCAAACTAATACAGTCCATGACCAGAGTTCCCAAGAAGTTCTACTGCTTTATCCTTCTAGTGTATGAGAGTGCCCATTTTCTCATACTCCCTAACTGTGGGCATTATCAATCTTTGAAATTGTTCTGAAGCTGAGAGAAAATACCTTAATTTGTAAGTTGCATTAGTAAGATTGACTATCTTGTGAATAGTATGCTCATGATAGTATTTTGCCCATCTTCTTAATGTTACAGATTATTTTGAAGATGAAAATTTTTTGCTATGTTTTATAGCTCAAAAAAAGTAAAAAATATTAAAAAATAAAATATTTTTAGGCCAGGCACAATGGCTTACACCTGTTATCCTAGCACTTTGGGAGACTGAGGCAGGAGGGTCACTTGAGGCCAGGAAATCCAAACTAGACTGAGCAACATAGCAAGACCCCATCTCTACAAAAAATTTTAAAAATTAGGTTGGTGTGGTGGCATGCACCTGTGGTCCTAGCTACTTGGGAGGCTGAGTCAGAAGAAGCGACTGAGTCCAGGAGTTTGAGGTTGCAATGAACTATGATGATGCCACTGTACTCTAGCCCTGCAACAGAGCAAGACCCTGTCTCAAAATAAAAAAATAATAAAAAAATTCTTTAAGTAATGCATAGACAAGGCAAACCAAACGCACAGCTGAAAAAGATATACAGTGAAAATAAGCCACCCTCCTCTGACCCTTAGTCTTTCAGCCCCTCTCTCCAGCAGTAACCATTGTTACCAGATTCTTGTGCCTTTGTGCAAATTACTTAATCTCGTGCCTTGGTTTCCTCATCTATAAAATGAGAATAATATCAACTACCTTAATAAAGTTGTGAGGATTAAATATATTAATTCATGAAAAGATCTTAGAACAGTGACAGATAATGTTTAACGCTGTCAATATTCCTCCAGTGATATTATCTAAATGTAAAACCATATGTATGTCTTTTTTTATACACATAGTAGCATACTATACATACTGTACTGTAACTTGCTTTAACATATATATCTCGGAGGTTGTCTCCTGTCAGTAATTATCTATAATTCTCTTTCTTTTAAAGGACTACATAATATTCCATTGTGTATGTGTACCGTAATTTTTTAAGCAGTTCTCTGTTGACAGGCATTTAGGTTATTTCCAATGTTTTGTTTCGGTGAACAATGAAACAATGACTAGATACTTGCCTGCATGAATTGTACTTACTGAGTAAATTCCCAGAAGCAGAAGAACTAGGTCAAAGGGTAGGTGCATTTTTATTTTTAATAGATATTGCCAAATCCTTCAAAGACGAAGTATTGTTAGTGTACACCCCTACCACCAATGTATGAGAGTTTCTATTTCCCCAAGCCCTCCGTAGCACAGTGAATTTAGATAACGTTTGGGATTCTTGACATTACTGCAATGTTGTTCAAACCGTGAAAGTGAAGATGAACTAAAAGTGTCATTGTGCCCCATCTAACTAAAAGTGATATGATTTGTTTAGAAAAATTTCTTTCTACTCAGGAGTTGCTTGGATTCAACAATCACCTGTGTCCTGGGTTTTAGCAAATCCCATCTGTCTAATTATTTAGATCCCATAATATATCGACTGTGAATTGTACCACAATCAGTCTGTTACTCAAAACAGTATCTCTGTCCTTGGCTGAACAGTCCAGTTTCATTCAGAAACTAAACATAATAAAAAATAAACAAACTGACACACATCGTTTCACTTGAAAATCCTGTTTCATCCTGTTGGGACAAAAATTAACATGTAACATTTCTTTGGTACCTAACCAAATACTCTTTTTTTATGTAAATGGATTATTACTAGTGGCTGTAACTAAAACCTGATATAGTGTTTGGACCAAATATTAACAGAGTAACAGTCCGTAACAGACCTGCAAGCCAAAACCAGTCAGATGTATTTTTGTACAGCCTCTCCAGATAAGAATGGTTTTTTAAATTATTAAAGAGTATTAAAAAAGGCCAGGCACGGTGCCTCACGTCTGTAATCCTAGCACTCTGGGAGGCCGAGGTGGGAGGTTTGCTTGAGGCCAGGAGTTGGAAACAAGCCTGAGCAAGAGCGAGACCCCATCTCTACAAAAAATAGAAAAATTAGCCGGGCGTGGTGGCACGCATCTGTAGTCCCAGTTACTTAGGAAGCTGAGGCAGGAGGATCACTTGAGCACAGGAGTTTGAGGTTGCAATGAACTAGGCTGATGCCACTGCACTGTAGCCAGGCAACAGAGCAAGACTCTGTCTCCAAAAGAAAAAAGAAATAAAAAGACAATAACAAATGTTGGCCAGGATGTAGAAAAATTGGAACTATCATACATTGCTGGTAGATATATAATATGGTGCAGCCACTTTGAAAAACAGTTTAGCAGTTCCTCAAAAAGTTGAACACAGTTACCATATGATGAAGCATTTCCACTCTTAAGTACATGTAATATATACTCAAGAGAATTAAAAACATATTTACACAAAAACTGTACACAAATGTTCATAGCGGCATTATTCATAATAGCCAAAAAGTGGAACCAAGCCAAATATCCATCAACAAATGAATGGATAAATAAAATGTGGTCTATCCATTCAACTGAAAATAATTTGGCCATACAAAGGAATGGCATACTGATACATGCTACAACGTGAATGAACTGGAAGAACATTATACTAAGTGAAAGAAGCCAGACAGAAAAGGTCCTGTATTGTATGATCTCATTTTTATATGAAATGTCCAGAATAGGCAAATCCATAGAGACAGAAAATAAGATTAGTGGTTGCCAGGAGCTGGGTGGGAAGAATAGGGAGTTACTGATAATGGTATGGGATTTTTGGGGGGAGTGATGAAAATGTTATGGAATTAGATAGTGGTGATGCTGTACAACCTTGTGAATATACTAAAAAACCACTGAATTGTACATTTTTAAAGTGTGAGTTTCATGGTATGTGAATTATACCTTAATAATTTTTTAAGTACAAGCTTCTTAAAATTTTCACACTATTACTTTTGGAATATAAAGCCCTAGCAAGATCATTGTAGGAGCTAATAAATATAAAATGGATTACAAAGATATTTCAAGGGGAAAGTTAATATAGTTGAAGTGACAAAATAATGGCCTAACTCTGTAAATAGATTGGGAAACTAGAAATAAAAGTGAAGCTGAAAGAAATGATGATTCATTAAAAAGTCTTCTCAATCTAGAACAAGTTTAGGTGAGAGCAGAGGAAATTCTTTTTTTTTTAAGAGATGGGTTGTCAATACATTGCACTTGAACTCCTGAGCTCAAGCAGCCCTCCTGCTTCAGCCTCCTGAGTAGCTAGGACTACAGGTCTCAGAGACATTTTTAGAGCAAAGGAAGGTTATAAGAATAGCCTTATTTCTCATTTGTATAATGGTATTTAAAAAAAGAAAGAATAGCATTATCATGATCTCATTTTATTTGCGGCTCAAGGAGACAGAACAAGCTTTCCAACTTTACACAGTAACTTAACAATAAGTCCAAGAAATTTCACTGGAGGCTAATTTTACCTGTTAGCTACTTCCCTGTTGAAAATGTCAACTAACTCTGAAGTGACATAACAAAGCCGTATTTGTATCCCTCAGTCTAAAATGATCAAGAATTACTGTTAAATATGAAAGCCAGTGTTTATTCCATCTTGCATTCTTACACAAAACAGTCTAAAAACTTGAGAGTTGGATGAGAATGTGCCATTTTCCGGCTACTTAGAGATTAAATTTTTAAATGAATTAAAATGTTTCCTGGACTGAAGTTAAATAATAATAATTCCTAGCTAAATATACCAATTATAATGAATGAATGAATGAGCTATTTATCACAGAATTGTGAAGGACCAAGATCCTTCAATATAGCGATTCTATCATATTAAACACAAGATGCAGACAATGACATCATCTTATTAAAGATTTGGGGGAAGGACAATTTGCAAGAATGCTTTATGCAAATACCAGGACTTGCCACTTTATCAGCCAGAGTAAGCATCCTCATTAGTTCTGCCTTTGTCGGGCCAGTAATCATAAGAAATATTTGCATATAGCTTTCAGAAATTCATTTTACTTAACTGGCATAACCCTATGAGAGTAGGGGTCAGGAATTATTACATCATTATCCATTTTACATGTTAGGAAACAAAGGCTCAGAATAGGGAAGTGACCTGCCCAAAGTCAACAGGCTAGTCTGTGGCAGAGCTGGGACTCAAAGCTGGATGTTCTGTTATTACCAGATCTCATCTTCTCTCCACTGCATTCCCTACTTCTTCAAGTAGGCGATGTCAGAGACTGGCTCAGGCATTCTACAAGAAGACGGAACGAGAGGAAGGAAGGCAACGGGGTAATAGTAGAGGGGGGCGATGCCAGGAGGAAGTGTTTATTAGGAGTCAGTCCGATCGCTCTCAATTGCCCCAAATGCCTTTTAAGTGGCAACAGTGCCACAAGGTTCCCTGCCCCGGGGTCTACAGCTACTATTCTAATTAGAATCATGTTAGAGAATTAAATGCCCAAAAGAAATCTCAAGATTTTTCCCCTCTGAGGTTCTGACAGCTGAACTTAGCCGCTCCCTCAAAGGCCCGTGGCCCCCCTGTCTGGTCACATTAAATGTCTCGGGAGCAAGGAATCGTGAGGCGTGGGGGCATGAAGAGAAGAAGGTCGGCGACGGTGGCGGGGAGTGGGGCTAAGCTGGGCTAAGGAGAGGGGGAGCCTGCGGCAGACCTGTGGTTGGGGGATGTGGGTTTTGTGGCTGAACTCGGTGGTGGGGGTAGGAAACCAGGATCAGGGCTGATGGTCAGGGCGGAATTTACGTGTCCAGGAAGGTTTGGGGGAGCTGAGGGGCTGAGAGGACCAGAGAAAGACCGAGGAGGGTGCGAGGCTGGTGGTCTGGGGGCCCTGGGATGCTGGCGCGGCCCCTCGCGAACGTCTGTGATTGGATGCTCCCTTAAGTCCCGCCTCCCAGGGCCCCCTCCCTCAAACCCCGCCCACAGAGCCAGGCGCGCGCCTGGGGAGCGGGGAGGGGGACCCGGCTGGAGAAGGTGGGAGGGGGAGAGGAGAGGCTCGTGCACGCGCCCCGCTCGCTGCGAGTGCACGAGCAGCGCGCTCCCGCGCCCGCGTCGCCATCTTTTTCCCCCTCCGTCTGTCTGTCTGCCGCTGGCTTTGTCCGTCTGCAGCGCCGCCCCTCGGCTCCCCGCCACCGGCTCGGCCTGGAGCCGCCCTCCGCCCGCCGGGGCCCAGTCCCGGAGAGCCCCGGCCCGGCCGGCCTGAGCTGCGGCCCGGGGCCCATTGTCCGGCGGTCCGTCTGTCCGGAGGCGGGGCCCAGGGACCCGGAGCGCAGCGGAGCCGAGGCGCTGGGTAAAAAGACCCCCGAGTCCTTCCTCCGGGGCCAGGCTGAGGATGGAGGGGCTCCTCGCCCCGCTGCGGGTCGCCGGCTGTCGGTCCTTTTGTCTGTCTGTGTCTGGGGAGGAGGCCGGGGGCCAGCTCCGGCCTGGGGGGCGGGGGCAGCCGAGGCTCACCCGCTCCCTGCGGTCCAGCCCCTTTCCCCCGGGCTTCCCACCAGCCGTTCCTCTTTTTGTCCCTCCGGCGGTCTCGGGCGCCAGGGGGTGGCGTTTGCGCCGCCACCGTCCCCGCGTGGGCCCCGGGCCGCGGGCACCGGCCTCGTCGGGCTCGGGCCGGGCGCAGCCGGGACGGCCCGGGCGTCTGACAGGCTGGGCTGGCGCGGGGGGAGGGGAGGATGGGCGTGGGAGTGCAGACGGGGGGCATCGGTCCCAGCGTCTCGGTCTCGCAGAAAAGCTTCTAAATTTAGATTTCGGAGAAGACCGTGTTGTCTAAGGGTTTGTCTGAGCCGCCTCGGAAGACCTCTGGCCCTTGTGTGGTAATTCCTGGGAATTTACCTGGGCTCGTGCTTGAAGAAGCTGAGGGAACATCTCGGCTGATTACACGCAGACCCAACCCAAGGGGCACAGGGTGAACGGCGAGGCGGCTAAGTGACCAGGTTTCTTGTCCTCTCCTTTCTGGCAGATACAAATCACTTGGATTCAGGCGAGTTTACTTTGCTCCGTGGGAACTGCACCAGAGCTGGAGGTGGGAACTCACCCTCTTTTCTTAAAGCTGGGATTTCACCCGTTTTTTCTTGCTAAAGTCTGTGGTGTGCCCTGGAAGCTGCAACCGAACACCTGTGGGAGAACAGAGGCGGTGTTCAGGGGAGGCCTTGCACCCTCCCAAGGACTCAACCTCGCTCTAAAGACGGACAGACCTGTCTTCCTTTTTAAATAGAATCCCTTCAGACCTGAGTCTCCTCATCTCATTTTTCTTTGGGATGATGATGATCAGGCAGCTGTCCATTTACATTTTTAGTTTGGTTTCAGATGTGGGCTTGGAAACTGAGGCAGTGCTAAAAGTAAAACGGAATGAGTGACTTTTACGACAATATGTCTATGAGTTTTGTTAGCTTTTACTGCCTATAAGACAGTTGTCCAGCCTCGGAGATCTTGCTCTGTGGTCAAGAGTGTCCTTTCAGTGCCATTTATTTATATATTTTCAAGAGCCCATGACCCTTTAGGCCTTTTTTGCGAGTGTTTTTGTTGTTGTTGTTTTGTTTTGAGGGAGGGAGCGATTTGCTTATTTTTCCCTTGATCCCTCAGGTGTGTGAAGTCCCATTGGGTACCATCTGGCCAGTTCCTCATTTGTCCACTAGGAGGATTAGGCGATGCAGCGGACACTGCGATTTAAACATGCACATGCTCATCTCTGTCTCAGACTTGTAGCTGTAGTATAAATGTCATCTCATCAAGATGATCTCAACAGAGCCTGATTCAAATTATTTGGCCTTCTTTCAGAATGGACTTTATAACCTTTATCTGACAATTTCAATTTCTGATATTGATGGGAGAAAATGTAAAGATTAGTCAAGATTCTATTTTTTTTATACAATAGAGAGGTTTATTTTAGAAAAATTAATAGACAACCTGCATTTCATTCAACTTTCTATGTTGTGATTCCACAGGCATATAGAAAAAGACCCAAAGTGTGAGATTCGTTCATTGCTTCCATTAATAAAATAACTACTTGATTAGAAAGAAATGATATACACAAACAAAACTTAGAACAGAGAACATATACCGTTAGCATTAGCGCTCAGTGTATTGCCCTCTAAATAGTTAAAATTTATTTTTATTGTATACATTTGGAGCTTTTGTTTGTTTTTCATTAAAAGTCTAAAAAAGAACTGTGTTTGATATGCAGATATGATAGAAGACTGCCTGAAAGCTGCTTCCTTTGCCACTTCCTGTGGAGGCCTGTCTTTGCCATTTGCGGTTTCTTTCTTCTTTTGGTAAGGGGAGGCAGGATCTGATTACAGGTTTGAGGTCCTTTCTAGCTACATAGAAGAGTTAGTTGGCATAAGAGGAGGTGAGTCTTCATTAACTGGAGTGCAAAGTACAGCTAGTAGTAGTCTCTCGTAACTCCTCTCAAGGCAATAAACTATAATTTTATATTTGCTTATTCAATATGAGTACAATTTGAGAAGGCAGGAACTGAACGAAAACTTAGAGAGTGACCAGATCCACATTCCTATCTTTGGCAGGAAAGAGAATCCATCTCTTTTTATTCTATATCTGTTTATTCATTCTGTCTTTCAAAGAAAATGTCACAGCTTCTGCTACTAATCCACTTCAGATTCTCTAACAATGCTTATGGCTGGGACAATCTTTCTTGTGGTTACCAGGAACCTCCAGGCTTAAGCATCTTTCTCCTTCTATATGGGGAGGGAGGGTGGAGATGCATGTCGCTACAGCACTTCTTGTTTGGGGAGCTTTTCTTTTTGTTCCTCCCACTGGTCTCTTTGCTACACAGTGGTTGGATTGAGAAGAGGCTCTAAAGTTATTAACTTTGACCACCTCTGTGGAACACGTGAGCAGGGCCAGCTTGGTGTTCCACACTAGGGTGCTGCATTAGTATTCAATGATGTGGATGGCATCTGGCTCTTCTGGTGAGAGCTCATCTTCAACATTTTAGGTTTGATTTGCTTTAGCGCCCTGTCATCCACACTGCCCAGCACTGTGTCTGCATATCACTAGATAAAGGCCTTTATTTCCCATGCTGTTTTCATGTACGGACGCCTAAGAGTTTTGAGACGTTTCCTGTCTCACAGGGATGTGTTACCTTTGTTACCTCTGGGCAAGGTAACTTCTTAAAAAACCATCTGGAGGCTCCCATTGGTGCAGACTGCAGGGCTTGACTTCCAGTGGGCCTGTGGTGTGAGCCACCACCCTCCTTGGCTTCCTTTTATAGTTCATGGGGTTATCCCTTTGAGCCCACAGTACTTCTAACCCTGGTTGCCTGAGTTTTGTTTTCTTTTCTACCCTGTGACCTTGATCGTGATCACTTACCAGTATTCTGGATTCCAAAGATGGATTTAGAGTGTAACTCTAAATCCTCTCTGAAGGAGTTCCCTCTTAAACTTCTCAGGATCTTGACATTGTGCTAGAGATTTCTTTTCTTTCTTTCTCTCTCTTTCTTTCGTTAGTTCAATTATTTATGACTGGTGAGTTTTATATGCTCAGGAGCTATTTTTAAAGTCTTTTTATCTTTTAATTTTGTATAATTTCTGGGAAAAATGGCAAGTGCTAACCATATCGTTTTCTTATTATAGGTTAGCACCTTGCAAGGAGGTAGTAACATATCCAGTCGTGAAACTGGGAAAGGCCAGAGCTCTCAGATCTGGGAAACATGTCCCGTCGGAAACAGACAAATCCAAACAAAGTTCACTGTGAGTATTGGGCTTTGTCTTCTGGAAGCTGGGAATGTTGAGGGTTGGAATGGAAGACTAACCTGAATTTAGGGTGAGAGACTCACACTAATTTGTGAAGAAGAAAGGATTATTAGTGTCAGATATGATGGATTTAAAGTGTATCTGGGCCGGGCACAGTGGCTCACACCTGTAATCTCAGTACTTTGGCAGGGCAAGGCGGGAGGATCACTTGAGCCCGGGAGTTCAAGACCAGCCTGGACAACATAGCAAGACCCTGTATCTATAAAAGATAGAAAAATTAGCTAGGTATGGTGGTGCATACCTGCAGTCCCAGCTACTCAGGAGGCTGAGCCAGGAGGATTGCTTGAGTTTGAGGATTCTGGAGTTTGAGGTTGCTGTGAGCTATGATTGTGCCACTGTGTTCTAGCCCGGGTGGCAGAGAAACACCCTGTCTCAAAAAAGTTAAGTGTGTCTGGTTGCTGGAGGAGGTGTTAGAAACCTGTCTTAGCTGTAGTGTGTACTTTATTTATCCTTAACATTCACATTAACAAACAGAGGATATCTCCTCTGTGCAAATCCTTGTGCTGTAAAACACAAGGCTATCAAGGCTGTAAAACAATATAAGATATATAAGACTGTAATGTAACCTTATATATATATATATATATATACACACACACACACACATATATAAATACAAGATAGTATATGCTAAGTACCAAATAAGGATGCTGCAGATTGTATGTACTATAGAAGTTAAGGGGAGGGAAATTAAGAAATCTCTGTGGACTAAGGTAGCAAGGGGAATGCTTGATGGAAGAGGCCCTAGTGGACCATGCACTTGAACTGAGCCTTAGAGGTAGAAAGTGGATTTGAAACAAAAAGAGAAAGGGAGAGGGAGAATCAGGAAGGGAAAGTGATGTGAGCAAAGAGGGAATGCACATATGTTCAGAGAATGAGGAGTCTTTGTATGAAGCAGAAGTTTCATTTGTCCAGAAGTCATAGGTTGGAGATGTTTAACTCTACATTGTGGAAGCCTGAATGCAGGTCAAGTTCAAACTTCATTCTGTAGGCTGTAGGGAACTACTGAAGATGTGTAAGCAGAGAGAGTGGAGTGACATTTAAGCATGCATTGTTTTGGTACTATATAGCACTGTGTGGGATGGATCACATGAGGGAGAGACTAGAAACCGGAAGACCAGGTGTGCACTATTGCCTTGCATTATTTCTCAACAGTTTCATATGTATATTTTATTTTAGTAATTACATTGTAGGGCTGGGTGGCTTACGCCTATAATCCCAAGACATTGGGAGGCCAAGGCAGGAGGATTGCTTGAGACCAGGAGGATTGCTTGAGGCCAGGAGTTTGAGACCAGCCTGGGTAACATAGCAAGACTCTGACTCTACTACAAAAAATTTAAAAATTACCAGGCATGGTGTCACATGCCTACAGTCCTAGCTACTCAGGAGGCTTAGATGGGAGGATTGCTTGAGCCCAGGAGTTCAAGGTTACAGTGAACTATGATCAGGCCACCGCACTCCAGCCTGGGTGACAGAGTAAGAACTTGCTCTAAAAATTAATCATAATAATAATTACATTGTAAACTTCTACAGGACAGAGACTATGTGCCATATATATTTCCTTATATGTCCCTCTCTACTTCCAGCACTGCTTATAGAGGGTGTTCAAAAAGTGCCTTTTCAAATTAACATTAATATCTCTGCAGATTTGAGATAATTAGCCATTTTCCTATGCTCTGGGGAGATAAGCCTTGCCCAAATGTTCATAAAAAACAAATAGCTTCCTATTATTATGGAGGACTGATTGAGTAAAGTGCAACAACATTTGAAGAGAATTCAGAGGCGTAACATATGAAAGGGTTTTTTTAAATGCAAAAAATCTACATTTGGGAGGCTAGATGAGTCAAAGAGTTAAGACAAGAAAATTAAAATTCATTAAAAATATACTGTAAGCCAGGCACTATGTACTTTATCTTACCTTATTGGGTAATTTCAAGAGTAGGAGAGAAAGTAGTATGAGCAGAACATTTCAGAGGATTTTGACATCTTCTAGATTAATGAGATTAGGGTAGCAAACCTCCATATACAATTCATTCTTCTATTTAAGTCCTGGAAAGGTTGGGTAAGAGGGAACCAGTTAGATGCTTTTAGGAGTGTATTCTGGAACAGGTGGATGTGCACGGCTACTTAATATAAAGGTGAGTGGTTTAGGAAGGATTTGGAAATTGCTGCTAAAACAGTAAAATGCAATGGGCCTGAAGTGAACATTGTCAAGGGAGATAAAATGTAGTATCTCTCGCATAGGTGATCCAACACAAGAGTTCAGGAGGATTGTTTTCTCCTCTCTGGTTGAAGATGAGTATTGATAAAAGACACAAATGTGACCCCACGAAGGCAGGGCAGGAAGGGTTCTCTTAGTAGAGAAGATGGGTTCACAAATAAGGCAATTATAGGAGTTGAATGTTTGCTTATAAAAGCCACCTGTCCAAAGAGACTGGTTAGATTTCAGGGAGGTAGCCGGTGGGGTGATGGCATCATTGTAGTAAAGCCAGGGAGCCAGTAAAGGCTTGTGTGTCCTGTGCCTGTTCACATAGCATATATCCATCAGTTGTATCTCCTTCCCCCATAGTCAGTCGAAGGCAAGACGAGCCGGCATTGGAGTTGGAAAACAGATGGACAAACAGGCCATGGAGATGGGGAGACTATGACACAGCCACAGTTGCAGAAATGCAGTTACCAGAGTCAAGGGGGTGAACGCTGTATTGTGGTAGAGTGGGTGGGACTTTGCTGGCCCCTCAGTGGTGGCCATTAAGAGGGCCTTTACTGTGGGGCTGTGAATACAAACGTTCGGCTACAAGTAAAGAGCAGGCCGCCAGGGAGGAGCTGTTTTCAGTGATGCATTTGGGCAGAGAGCTGTGAAGTCTTCTTAGGAGATGACTAAACTTGACCAAAGAAGAAAAGGCACTGAGATTTGCTGGTTTCTGAAGATCTATTTATTAGGGTACTGAAGCTGACCCTACCCCTTTTGAAAGGTCATCTTTTCATTGTGCATGACAACAGTGGCAAGTAGACATAGGTAATTTTAGTTTCCTATCACCTTGCAGTGAAATGGAACCAACCAAATGTATTGAATTTAATGCTGCTTGTCTATTTAAAGTAAATGGAATGGACTCAAGGTCTGGGAGGCAGGAGAGTCTGCAGAAGCTTTGCTTAAATGTCAAAGCCAATCAACACATGAGCAGAGTGATGGCTGAGCTTCACTGGAGCTGCTTTCTGGGAAGAAGAAGAGGATAATTGTGTGGCATGAACCTAAAGGCCCGCCTAAAAGGATATATTAAGAATCCCCCTCTTGTAGCCCAGCAGCAGTTGTCAGATCCTCTGTAGAAACCAATGGGCAGGCTGCTTTGGCACTTACTTGGTTTTCCTAAGGACTGTTTTTGTATCTAAATTACTGGTATGATCCTTTTGTCAGAAACATCTAGACAGACGCTTGTGTTTTGCCCACTTCACTTCATTAATAGACTCGATGCAGAGCTTTTGGAATAAAAGCCCAGAATTGTTGTTAGTCATAGAGAAACTGCTGATGGCTGAGTTTCTATTTTAGACCTCCTCCCCTACCTCCTTCCCCATCTCGGTCTCTTCTGAGAACAGATTTCTGTCAACTGTTTGTAGAGAGGTTGAAAATACAGTCCCTTGCACATTTTCATTGAGTGTGTTTGAACCAAGTAAACCACTAAGAAAAGGAAAATCTCTTTTTCTTGAGAGATTCTTGCTTTCAGATTGCAAAATACGTGAGCAACTAAAAACCTTCAGCTTCAACTAAAAGCTTCTCACAGAGGAGGAATAAACATCGTTAAAGTCCTTTCTCTTCTAAAAAGCACAACTTGTTTTGTCTTCTTTCATTCTGTTAACATCCTTGTGAGGTAAATGGCTGTGTTCCCAACATGTGATAGCACCTTGGGTTACAGAGACTGTCAGCTAGAAATGGAATCCTAAGCTTCTCACTCCCAATACTAGCTCGTTTTTTCTGAATTCAACATCTGCTCTCTTAGAGAGTTTGTTTCAACTGCTTTACTTTGCAGTCAGCTTGAAATTGCTTTTATTTAACTACACCAAGGACCCAAGAAAGACAATTGTAAAATCTTTGCCTTTCTAATACCTTTCATCTCAGTCTTCTCATCTGTTCTTCAAACTTGCTTGCATGGCCTTATTCTTATTTAGTCTAAAACACCTTAGTCAAGTCAGACAAACAGTATTTTCCTGATTCTATACCACAAAAAGGAGACTGGGCTCCTTGCTTTTTATTGTAAAGCTGAGATGATTCTTTCTGAACTGCTAATAGGCAAATAAATATCCATATTAAATAAGATAGCCACCCTACATTAATATCTAGGGGCCAGAGAATTTGTTTTAACCTATTCCAACAGTCTCAAGATAGAACGAAATAATAATGGTACATTTTAAAAACAGTTAATTCTATAACGTCTTAACCATTGGTATCTCTGTGGATCATATTACACGTGAGTTAACATGGCATACTTTTAGCAAGTCTCACTACCTTATCATGAAAGGATAATTCTGGACAATCAGATTTGGAGATTAGGTAAATAATAACTACAGAAGATCATTCACATATCTTTTCTTAGGAGGTCTGCTAAAACTGCTTCTTTTTTATGGTTTTTATATATTTTGCTTTATGGTGATATTTAAAATAGGAATAGCACTGAGGAATACAGTTTACCTCAGTCTTTTTTCCAACTCAGGAATAAAATAAAATATAAGAACACAGCTTTTCTTCCCAAACTGCCAAAAAGCAATGACAGAATTAATTTATCCCAGTTATCCTAGGTGGGATTGCCAGCGAGAGTCTTAGATAGGGAAATCACATTGAACAGACTCCTCTCTGTTCTTCGAAGGCCCAGATATTTAGACAACATCAATAGACAAAAATAAATTTTGAGCTCAAGTTGATGGAGACTAAACTGAATTACTGGCTCATCTTGAAATGTCTTTCTATTAATCCAATGATGATTCCCTATTAAGAAAGGGAAAAAAATTATTTATTCTTAGTATGTTATAAACCTAGCTGGCTTCTGGCTAGGTTTCGTTAGAGACCAGAAGTGTCACTGATGAGAATGGTCTGCCCCTTGATAATTCTATGCTAGTGCACAACTTGTTCCTTAGTACCATGTCTACCTATGCCCCCGGGTCTGAAAACATGTACCTACCCAGAACAATTCAGTAACCATTCCAGTTGGCCATGGTCTTGTGGTTGCAGTGTAACCAACATGGAGGAATCAAATATTTTACATCTGCAAAAAGGGAAGAGGAAGCACTCTAACACAGAATTCATTTTCTGCTTTCTCTTGCAGTAATTTATATCCAATGTGTCATCTTAGATATTGTGAAGATGGACTTAAAGCAGCTTATTTTTCCTTTTCTTGAGGGCTATGTAGCTAGGAGTACACTTTAACACGAACCACCTCCATTCCCACCCACAGTATGAGTCATAATAGCCATAATGTTAGTTACTCTAAACCAGGCCTGGTAGCTCATGACATGGTATCAGAAATATCATTTTTCCTCTTGTCATTTACTGGCCCTGAGAACATTATTTTGCTATTTGAGTTATATGTATCAGTTTCTCATGGTAGGAAGATAACGCTAACACTAGGATCAGAGCCATTCTCACCCAAAGATAAGCCTTTGTTTTCAGCAAAACCACTCTGATAAGCCTTCTAACCTTCTACTTACATCTCTACCAGAAAGTAGTTTAAAAATATGGACATTAGAGTTGGACAGACCTGGGTTTGTATACCTGATTCCACCACTGACCTTAGTTTTCTCCTCAGTAAAAGATAAATAGTAGGGTCGGGGCTGGGGCAAAAAAACCCCCAAACATATATAGTAATACCTAACAGAGTTTTGCAGAGAATTAGTAATAGTAATACCTAACAGAGTTTTATAGAGAATTAAGATAACAACTATAAAGCATTTAACATAGAGCCTGGAAGTTGCAAGTGTCAAATAGTAATTATTATTAGTGTCTAGCACTTACCATATAGTAGTAAGTGCTCAATGAATATTTGCTGAACCAATGAGTAAGTGAATCACATAAAGCCTATTCTTTATCAGTTCTTTTGCTGCCCAAGGACTAGTAGTGGAGGTCAGCTTACTAGTTCGTTCCTCCCACATCTTTGTATCCTGTCTCAGAACCAGAGCATGTTTACTTTCCTTTCTCTCTTCTGTAAGAAAGGGCCCGATCTATTGTCAAACATTTCACTACGGCTTTTTATTATTCCCTGTTGCTGGGTGAGTGGGGACTGTAGTTCCCATTCTGACTGAGATAATAGAAACCTCAAGAAACCCAACCCTCTTTTCTTCTTATGCCTGGTCTCCTGGAAATAAAAGAACACCTTAGTGTTAACTCTTCAACAACCATATAGATTCTAGGCAGAGTTCATCATAAGTAAATGCAAAATCAAGGATGGGTCCAGGGCTTTTGCATACTTCATACAAAAGAAAAAAAAGAGACCATATTGGACCAAGGAGACTAGATACATATTATTTGTTGAAAATTGGTGTGTTTCAGGAAGGAACAGAAAATGAATTCATATATTATCTGTTCTTGTAGACCATTGTTCAACCAGTTGTTGATTTACTCATGGCTAATTCTGATGTCTATCATCAGAAAGAAAGTCAAGGAAGAGCTTCCAGAGCATGTCTTGGAAGGAGAGTGGATGAAAGATAGGATTAGAGATTGTTATTTAGAAGGATTATTTGAAGCGCTGTTTGCAGTCAGAGATAGAGACACCGAGTCAGGACGGTAACGCTATGTTAAGGTGCAGAGATTTTGCCCAGATTTGTTGCCCTATCTTCATCCCATCACATTGCCTCTTGCTTCTGTCTCCCCAATGCTGATGGAAGGTTGTAAATGGAAATGAGATTCTGCATTTAAATTTGTGAAGTAGCAATTGATCACCTTTTGAAAGAAGTCAAGACTAGAAGGATTTAAGAGAGGCAAGCAATGCTTTCTAGAGCATCTGGCTTACTGCCCAGGAAGAGCAGCTACGCCCAGAAGCTGTTGGAGGCAGCAAGTTGACTTGGAGATGAATGACCCCACCACAGGGTATCTATCTGCCTGTCTCCTACCTTTGAATGGTCTGACCTTCCAACCAGCTTGCCTGGGGATGTGCTGCCCAGCTGGTGGCCTGACTATTTTTCCTTGTGACCACCAGGGGATCAAGTATTTGCTGGGCTAGAAGAGCAAGCCCGCCAGGCGATGATGAAAACTGATTTTCCTGGAGACCTTGGCAGTCAGCGACAAGCTATCCAACAACTAAGAGATCAGGACTCCAGTAGCAGTGAGTTCTGCACCTTCTGGTAATGACTCAGGGCAATGGGAGAAGAATTATCAGAGTGTGTGTGCTCTGGGGATTGTGCATGGTGGTTGGGAGGAAGACATAAAAAAGATATGTGGATCCTTAGTGTCCCCAAGTGTGTTCTAAAGTGTGTGGGCATATGCTTATCTAGAGAGAGAGGACAGGTTTAGCATTATGTTTTTTAATTCATGGACTATAGTATTTGGTGCAATGCCATACACAGATAGGTTTGTTGGTTCTGATAGATAGGGACAAATTAATGCTCAAGCAGCCCCTGGGTTAGGCCCAATGAAAAGAAAAAAAATCCCTGTCTCCTAGGGTCCGTTTATTTGTAATTAATAAAACATAAGGGTGGCATTAATGAATTCTTGCTTGAGGGAGAAGTTTTAATGTTACAGAAGAAGATTCACTTGGTGATGAGATTATGCAGCATATAAAATGCTAAAGTCAAGGTCTTCCCACACTAGTACCCTAAGTAGATTCCTGTGCTTAAGAGACAGAAAAGACAGTGGCTGTTCACAAGTTGAGCCTCATGAATTGTCTGTCTTATGACCTGCCTGAACAAACATGTTTTGAGATGTCTTATTTCCTAGGAAGATTTCCACACTTCCCTGATCTCATCCATATGATATTGGTTAGTATAAGTGTCAATTCAGAGTGACATTTCTGATTTTTCTCCACATTTGAGGGGTGAGAACAAAGAGAGAGTTATGTAACCTTCTTGGAACTTGTTTCCACCCAAACTAGTAATTAAGCAACATCAACAACAAAAATTAATTTGGTAACTGATTTGTCAGGTACAGAAAAATGAACCCAAAAAGTTCTAGAAAACCTATAGGAGCCACCAGTTTCTTGAGTAATAGGAATAGCGACATCTGCAAATGTCTAATAGGTTTCCATTCTAGAACAGATGCATCATCTCTGTAGACAGCAGACCTGTTTTTTAAATCTTTCTAGTAGAGAGATATATTTGGATTATTGAGACATGACAAAAATGTGTTTGATACATTGTATTAGATTAAATTTACAAGTATTCCAAAATAGAAGCTGATGATCTAATCTGCGCCAATCCTTTGTTACTGAGGTGGATTCAAATGAAAGCAGTTCTGGGCTGGGGAATAAGGCATACATACCATAGATCTTTCCAGGGCCCAAATCTAGTCCACCAACCAACTGGAGTATCTAATACAGACAGGTAACTACTAGCAGATGATTTGGTTAGACTTTCTCATGAAGAAAGGGAACAGAACCAGTTTCGCCCAGTAAGAAAGGAAACGTAATAATGGGTGTTGCTCACATACTGGTGGATTTAGAAGTTATGCAAGGGATAGGAGAGAGAAGGTAAGCAGCACTGTTAGCTAGGAAATCTTAGTCTCACACAGGTGGCCTGGTGACATTCTACCCTGTATCCCTTTCTCACTCACATCAGGCACGGAAGTCCAGGATCTAAGTGGGTCTAGGAAGGGGCTGGAGCCTGACAGCTTCCCTAGGTTTGGCTTCCTCTTGTGATCTTCAAGGTACTAGCACTTTTTTTTCCTTTCAGGAAGAACTCCCCTTGTTATTTTTTTCATCTTTTTTTTCTCTATTTTATAAGTAATAGAGAAGAAAAATCAGTTCCCACAAACCTTGCAGATTCCCTAGCCACAGGCAGACCTCCCCAACCTGCCCCACAAACTAAAACAAACTCAATTCTTACTTCAGTCGCAAGAAATTACATTTCATCCTAAAAGTGAAGAACGGCCTGTTCCTTCTACTTAATGCATTCAGTTACCCATCAGATAATCCAAAGAACCTACAGAAACAACGGACTTTCTTAGCTTAGAATGCGATCACTAGTAGAGAAGAACAGTGAGTCGCATACCACTGTAGACTGCCTGAGGTTGTGCTTGCTAATTTTTCCACTGTGATGAACAACTCTTTCCTATAAAGTGACATCATTTTTAACTAATTTACTACTGCTTCCTTTACTGATAAGAGGGACAAGAAACTTGCCGGTGCTTCTGTAAGTGTGCCTTGGGGTTTGTTGGGAACAAACCGATTAGTTGGGCTCAGAGTAAAATAGTATAGTGACACCATGGAAAAATTCTGCAGGGGGAGAAAAGTTAGTCATAAAATCAGAAGTGCTGGTAAGTCAGAGGTGGCGTGCTATGAGAATGAGCTTGGTGTGAGGTGCTTGGGGAGGTGTGATTTGAAGTGTGAGATATTTGAGAGCCATGCATAGGAAGGACCATTTTTATGAAATGTAGAGGGCCCAATAACCATTTTCCAATGCAGTTTTGCCTCAGATTTTCTCTTTAGTGCATCTATGGCATAATAAATAACAGCTATAGCTGGTTTCCACTTGACATGGATATGTGCCCAACTAAGCACTGATATCAAATATATTATGAGAGATCTGAAAATGTTTTTCTATTATAGCTGCAAACTCTAGGGTGGATAGAAGCTCAGGACGTATTCATGCCAAAATCAGAACAAGTGACCAATTTGTGTGTTTCAGGTGACAGTGAGGGTGATGAAGAGGAGACCACACAGGATGAAGTCTCTTCCCACACGTCAGAGGAAGATGGAGGGGTGGTCAAAGTGGAAAAAGAGTTAGAAAGCGCAGAGCAGCCTGTTGGTGGGAACGAAGTGGTAGAGCATGAGGCAAGTGACAGATGGCTCCTGAGTCCGGGAACGCCCTGCCCTGATGCTTCTCACCCTGTGAACAGTCCTACCTCTGACAGTCTCCCGGGCCTGAGCCCGAGGCCGCTTCCTTTGCAGCAGCAGAACTCACACCTCACGCACACAGTTCCTGTCACGCCAGCTTTCTTTTCCACCCACGTATCACCGCGCCCCCGTGCAGCCTTCCTCCTAACAATCCCCATTTCTTCCAGGCAGAATAGCCACCTTTGCAAAATGGAACGCTTACTTCCCAAGGTGTACTCTTGAATATGCTTACAAAGTCAAGTCCAAGTGTTACCTGCAGGGCCACCCTCTCACTAAATCGTATTCCCGTAAGGAGCGTGACAGGAGGGAAGCTAGCTAATCCTTTCTCTGCAGAGTTTACCTTAAGGGAAGAAACAGATCATTTCTCTCTGGGGCAATCCTGTGTCCTCATGGCTGGAAGCCCTGGAGAAAATAAAGACGGGAACAAATTTAGTTCCCTTTCAACTATTACTTTGTCCCACCATGAGAAGCTAAGAATGTGACATGTGATAGCAGATTGGGCTCCTTTTAACAGGATCCCCTGTTTAAAAGGCAGGGGAGGGCAGTGAAGAGACTAGTGAGAGTACTAATGAGTTGCTGCTCTGTTGAATCGCAGGTCGCAGAGAATCTGAATTCTGACCCCTTGCTTGAACTCTGCCAGTGTCCCCTTTGCCAGCTGGACTGCGGGAGTCGGGAGCAGCTGATCGCTCACGTGTACCAGGTGTGGTGTGGGGGGCCGTGTGCACTGGCAGCTTGTTTGTAGCCTGGACCCTGCCTGGGCCTCAGGCTCCTGAGGAATCTTGGGTCGTCGCTTCCATTAAGATTCCACTCCAGTCCTCTAAGCATTTTAGAGAATCAGGGGGATATGTTGTATAAATACATTCTGGGTTCCCAGGCAGACACACTGTGAAAATTAAGTATCATTGTGTTTTTCAAAATTATTAATACGTATTTTAAACAGTGAAATAGAAACTAACATCTATTAATAATGAGGACTTTGTTTTAAAGAAAAACATTAGTTAACATAAATGTTTCTGAAATACCAATGAAGTTAGTATAAACAAGAAGACCAGAATCAGACTTTTGTGTCTGATTTTACCATGGTCCATTTGCAGAGCACCTGTGTCTTGTGATCTTAGTGACAAGGCATTAGCACACATGCCAGCCTGGGTTGTACCATGAAGACACTTGGTTCGTGAGAAGTATTTCTTTGGAAGACTGTCTTAAAAAGATCGAGGACAGGCAGAATATAAATACCTGTCGCATACCAGTATTCCCAGCCAGCTTCTAGATTGGCCTTTATCACTCCCTTAACACGTACTCATACCTGCACAGTGAACTAGGGAGACAGGGAGAAATAATCCTGAGCCTCTGAAGAGGGCTCTGGCGCCCCACTGTTCCTCGAGCCAGCCACGTTTCCCAGAATGTAGTCAGAGCTCAACTAATGAAATCTGAGCAATGGTCTGAATGGCCAGGCCCTTCTGAAGGCCCACTAACCCGGAAACTGTGAACTTTCCAGGGGCCAGAGAGAATAATTGCAAGTGCCTTGTTCCCAGACTGAGGAAAGGGGACATTTCCTAGAAAGTAGTTTCTAAGTGGATGCAGATTGTCCTGGAAGCAGTGCAAGACTGACAGATTAAGGCTTTGTTTTACAGCACACTGCAGCAGTGGTGAGTGCCAAGAGCTACATGTGTCCCGTCTGTGGCCGGGCTCTTAGCTCCCCGGGGTCACTGGGTCGCCACCTCCTAATCCACTCGGAGGACCAGCGTTCTAACTGTGCTGTGTGTGGAGCCCGTTTCACCAGCCATGCCACTTTTAACAGGTTAGCCGGGCGCCTACTCTTGTTGTGCTGGGAGCAAATTACTGGGTGTGGGTTCTGCTTTCCCAAGTCAAAGGGAAGGCAACAGACAGGTAATGCGTAGGCAGCTGACTCATGACTATTTGGAAATACAAGTAAGAGGCAAAGAAAGATGCCTTTTTCGTTAGCTATCCCCAAAGGGAAATGAATTCCCATTTCTTTTCCCATCAGAATAATATTTTCAACTAGGAAGAGATGTAGGGAAGTCTAAGGACATTCATGAGGAAGCATAGAGAAAGAAGTTACAGGGTTCTGAGAGGACCCCGGCATGAGGACATGGTCTCCACTGTTTCCTAGGAAGACTGGAACTATGTGAACAGTGTGTCCTCATCCCGTCTGCCTACTATACAGCGCAGACTCTGCCTTTGCACTGCAGGCGGTGCCAGGAGAGGAGGTGGGTCAGTGGTGTACGCCTTCACTAAAGGCGGTCTCCACCTCCAGGAGCCGCCGTTCCCACAGTGGGACTGGCGCTGCACAGCCTTTCCAAACACCGTCCTTCCAGCTTGAATGAAAACTCCACACTGTAAGGGCTCCTCTGATTTCTGGTTCATTGTGGCATTTGGCTCAGTCATTAACTCCAGGGGGGCTTTAAGGCTTGGTAGACGCTCTAGCCCACGGAGGATAACGGGTGGAGAGGTAGAAGAGGTCTGCCAGTCATTCAAACTGACCTCTAGCGGTGAACTCGAAGCAACTGGTCTGGTAGGCCAGGAGTAAGCCAGGGCTGAATATCTGAGCCTTGCTAGAAGAAAACACTAACCATCCCAAATTTTTGCATTCCAGCGAGAAACTTCCTGAAGTACTTAATATGGAATCCCTACCCCCAGCCCACAATGAGGGCCCCTCCAGTGCCGAGGGGAAGGACATTGCCTTCAGTCCTCCAGTGTACCCTGCTGGAATTCTGCTTGTGTGCAACAACTGTGCTGCCTACCGGAAGCTACTGGAAGCCCAGACCCCCAGCGTACGCAAGTGGGCCCTACGTCGACAGAATGAGCCTTTGGAAGTACGGCTGCAGCGGCTGGAACGAGAGCGCACGGCCAAGAAGAGCCGGCGGGACAAAGAGACCCCCGAGGAGCGGGAGGTGAGGCGCATGAGGGACCGTGAAGCCAAGCGCTTGCAGCGCATGCAGGAGACAGACGAGCAGCGGGCACGCAGGCTGCAGCGGGATCGGGAGGCCATGAGGCTGAAGCGGGCCAACGAGACCCCAGAGAAGCGGCAGGCCCGACTCATCCGAGAGCGGGAGGCCAAGCGGCTCAAGAGGAGGCTGGAGAAAATGGACATGATGTTGCGAGCTCAGTTTGGCCAGGACCCTTCTGCCATGGCAGCCTTGGCAGCTGAAATGAACTTCTTCCAGCTACCTGTAAGTGGGGTGGAGTTGGACAGCCAGCTTCTGGGCAAGATGGCCTTCGAAGAGCAGAACAGCAGCTCTCTGCACTGAACCACGCTCTCCTGCCTGCCCCCCTGCCCGCCCACCAACCCAGGCCCACAAGGACCAGTGCTGCCGCCACCCATAAGGCCCTGTCCTGCGGCCAGAGGCAGGCCCGGGTGTGTTGCAGGTGGACCTGTGCACCCCTTGCATGTGGGAGCAGGATGATGAACGAGGTCAGGAGGAACCTGGCTCTGGGCAGCTCCGGACAGGGAGCAGGTACTCCAGAGCACGGGACTTCCCAGCCCACTGCTGCAGGCCATGCTCATAGGACCATGGGGCCCCAGTGTGGCCCACGAAGTTGTGAGGGCAAATAAATTAATTTTATCTTTACTGGCCCTTTCCTGCTTTTCTCTCAGTTTCATTCAAGCAAATAATGTGATCTAGGAGAGACCTGGGTACGAGTTTTCAGGCAGCAACTTCTGGTGTTTGCCCTTTTCTGAGGGAGGGTGCTCCTCAACTTAGGCTGTCCAAGCAGAGGTCCCTTATTTGGGCCTTTACAAGTTGACGAGGAAGAACTGACATCGAAGGAAGAACTGATGCCGACTTTGTGAGGATCCATTCCCACAACCATAATGGAGAGCTCCACCGTCCCAAGGGCTATTTAAACCTAGCTTGCCTTTTCCAAACTCGGAAGTAGTAGAGGCCTTCCCTCATAACTGGCATTTTCTAGACTGTGCAGTACTTTGAACCAGGTGCAGGTGACTTTTCCTAGCAATATTGTTTGTTGAACATTTAAAATTCTATCTCAAATGAAAGTCTGCCGCACCTAGGAATATGTTCATAGCAATGGCTGCAACATTAAGGTCCATAGCACCAAGGAACTCATGTGTGAGAGAAGAGGTAATCCATGTTTTCATTTATTTCCCAGAGCCAAGGTAGGATAATAAAACCCACTGGGGAAACTGCAGTAGTAAGGTGATGAGAGAGATCAAGGCAATAGTGGTGAAGGCTAGAGCAAAATGATTACTCTAGCACTTTGTATGGCTGCCAAACCATGGAGGAGACAAGAGCTGAGGTCATTTCTAAAAAGTTTCTGTGATGGTACAGAACAAGCACAGAACTTTCCTAGCCTGCACCAAAGGTTGTGTACAGTTTAGATAATTATAGATCTTGAGGTCCAGAAGGAAGTGCCCTAGTTAAATTGTAGCCAGAAAAATAACTATGCCAGGAATGTGGACCTCTTCCAGTATCCTAACAGGGAAACCTGGACTCCTCGCTGACCTCCGCAGGTCCAGTGCTGTTTAATCCTGTCAACTGACTCCCAAACTAGGGTTAATTCCTACCAGGCATGCTTAAGTATTTGTTCTAAAAAATACATTTAAAAGAAAGTAAGTACTTAATCCAAATGCCTTTCTCCCACAGAGCTCCATGCTGAAGTTCTACCTGGGATGCTTCAAAAATGGGTGAGCACTCACCAGGTGCTAAAGATTATTCTGAGCACCCTACGTGGATTATCTCATTTAATTTTCACAACAAATTCTGAGTTAATACAAACTCAGGAGTTAGATGTCTAGGTTCAAAACTGCACTGCCACTTACTAGCTGTGCAACTCTGGGCAAGTTACTTAACCTCTGCCTTGGCTTCCCCATCCACAAAATGGAAATACCGCTACTAACAAATGATTGTTCATATACATAAGCCACTTAGGATAGTTTGTGGCACACAATAAATGTTCCATAAACGCCACTTAGTAGTGGCAAGCTTTCTAATTAGTAGACAATAGCTCTGATTGGGGCTGACTTATTCCAGCAATTTCTGGCAGTGTTCCTGAATAAAGAAAAGAAGTAGGGAAAAGGCCAGCAGTGAAGATACCTACACATCCTTGTAATTGATTCTGCTAGCATCTAAGTCTACAGGTAGACTTCTGGGTCTCTGAAATCCATACCAACAGATAAGAGCCCATGCTTCGGGACAAGCTCACGCCATCTGCCCCAAGCTCACCACACGAAGATGGGTACCATTTGTGCTCCATTATAAGTGCTCCCACAAAGGGTTTCTATCCCCCACCCAATGGCCACCACCTAAGGCTGGGATAGGAAGAAGGCGCAAACACCAAAAGGAAAAGCTAGTAGTTTATATAGATAGATATATAGATATATAGATATTGATAGATATTGTGTTTACATAGTCCACAAGTTAAATGCAGGTATCCATAAGAAGAGCATTAACAATAAAAATACAATCTGTGTGTAGCCAAGTACAGAGACTTAAAATGGTAAAACAGCAAAAAGGATCTCACAAAAGTACAAATATACAGTACAAATTGATTTATTTAAAACAGTTACAAAAAAGCACAACAAAATAGAGATTATCCTTAGAATTATTAATGCTTTGTTAAAGATCAGGTAGGATTAGAGGGTAAGAAATGGTGTTGGGTGGGGGAGCACCTGACTAGTTCTAAGGCTTTAGATACAATGCAGTTGATTACATATTAATTCAGCCATTACATACTGGGGATAGTAGTTGGGGGATCAGTAATTTATCTACAGGGAACTCCTACACAAACCAGATCCATCCAGACCTCCCCAGTGCCATCCTTCTCCACTCTGTAGGACCCTAAAGCCGCCCAGATGACAACATTCCCATCCTTTCTCCACCCCATTCCCTATCCATATATTCTTCCCTCTCCTAAGGTGCTGTGCAAGCTGAGAGCAGTCTGCTCTCTGCAGCTGGAACATATACTGTTTTGGCTACAGGGATCCTGTGTGACTAGGAAGGTTGTTGGGGACTTCAAGTCTGCCATGAGTACAGCCTCTCCCCCAACACAATCTAGATTCTCTTGAATGCAAGTATCAAGCAAGTGAGGGATCAACCCTGCCTTCAGCAATACCAGCAACTGTACTAACCACTCACAGCTCACAAATACGTGCAAACTCCCTGTCCAAGGGGGTGGGTGTAAAACCACTGTGTCATCAGCTCTCTCTCTCTCTCTGAAGAACCTCAGTCCCCGTGACAGTCATAAAGACAGAAATAAATGCTTGCAAGTTTGACAATGGGTAAAGGCACATGGGCTGCTGCCACACACACTGCAGACAGGAACCCAATTTCAGGCCATCTTCACTGCCGGGCATTTGCAGTGAGTGGCTTTGGGATCACACAGACGTGAGTTTGCAATCTACCAGGGAGGGATCTAGGCTTAACAGGAGAACTAATAAAGAAAACTTTAGTGTGAAAAGTGCATTTATGACTACTGTTCCTGCTGGGGAGGCAGCAGGGCAAACCGCAACACCTCTCCTCCTTCCGCCCCAGGCACTGTGCATAGTCTGCAGGTAAGGAGAGAGTGCAATCAACTCCAGCATCTCAAGGGCCAGTGGCATCCTAGGCCCAGACCAGGCTTCTGGTCCAAAGATGGATCCTAGAGTTGAAAGAGCAACTGACAGCTGCTAAGACCCAGATGCTTATTTTATTATTGCATAATGTGGGAGACCTTCCCTACCCCAGGGAAGCTGGAGGGTGAAGGCTTCCCAGCAAAGGGCTAATAGGTTACTGATCAACATCCAACCTAGTAAGGTTCAGCTCTTCAACTGTAGTGTACACTTTTTCCCATCTGAAAGGTACTGTAGCTTCAGTGTGGTTTAGTCAGCTTAGCCCCAGGAGGCCAAGACGTCTCCCTAAAACTTGGCCTCTGTCCTATTTACTTTGTTTATAAGACTGTGACCAAATCTCCCACGGCCAATTCCTCAGGTTATCTTTACTCCAATGGACCCAGGCCCTTTCCTAGTCAACCCATGTCCACCTTCATCTCCAGTGTGAACGCTCAACTCTTCCATGCCTGCTGTTGCAGGTTTAAATCACACTACCATCCTGTACTTCCCCCTAAATCACCTATGATGCCCACTGGTAAAAATAAAATTAAACCCCACTTGAGCAGCTATTTCAGCCAAACTTTAAACCTTCTCCCAACCCCAGAGTCCGCGTAACTGGAACTAGATGAACCTTGCTGGGATGCGGCACAGGCCCTAATGTGGTTCCCCCTCACTCAGTTTTTAAAACAGGATACAAGATACCATAAAGGAAAGAAGTTAATACTACAGAAAACACCCACTAATAGGACCTACATGTTTCTCCCTCAAGACAGGCAGACATTTGGAGCCAAAGGGCTCCTGACAGCACTGAGGCCATATCCCTTTGGATTTGCCAGCCCACCAGCAGCATTTCATACCGTCCCTATTCAATATGACTTTGCCATAAAATAACACTGGTACAACACAGGTAAGAAAGAACAGGATGCCTGGACTCAATCTACATGGCCGAAGACATGAAAGGACTGGGAGCTCCAGAGGATAGCAGGCAGGACACTGAGCAGACAGCAGCAGTGGCAAAGCAGCACAGAGCAAAGTCCTTGGTGTTACGA
The DNA here is from genome assembly GCF_000956105.1 of Propithecus coquereli. Lineage (NCBI taxonomy): Eukaryota > Metazoa > Chordata > Mammalia > Primates > Indriidae > Propithecus > Propithecus coquereli. Next base: position 347,635 of record NW_012152729.1, on the reverse strand, counting down.
CCAACTGGGACCAAGAGTATGGAAGGGTCAGTCCAGATCTCCTGGGGCCCCTCCCCTCAGGTACAAACACTCAGCTCTTAACTCCCAGAGCCGGTTCCCCCGTGCCACCCGCTCCCCCATGTACGGTAATCTTGAAAGGAATGATGACTCAAGACTTAGGTTGTTACCCTCCTTTACTGGGTTCCCCTTCTCCCAAATTGGTATGGACGTTTCTGTATAGTGCCAGAGAGTGAGCAGTCCTCCCTTCTATCCTGGAAGCTCCGAGAATGTCCTACCACTGAAAAGGGACTGGCTCTGGCCTTCATCAACTGCCCATTCCCAAAAAGCTCACAACTTCCCCACTAAAATGATCACTCTCTTAAAACCACTCTCAAGTCTCTTGCAAACTTAGGAAATTCCTATAAGGAAGAATGGACACACCACAGGTTACTCTTATTTCTCGTGCCTGGAAGAAAAGACTGAACCAGAGGGAAAAGACAAGGGGAATGCCACAGCTCTGACCAAGATTTCAAGCCCAGGCCTTCTCTTCCTGGGGGACCATACTTTATGAAAGATACCTTTGCAACTCAGCAAAATCAAGTATTAATATGTTACATATGCATGGCACGATATCATGGGAGCTGCTGGTACTGCTTTACCAGCAAGAGACAGAACAGCAGCAGAAAGGTCAGGGCCCAACTTGCCAAGTTCCTCAAGAATCTCTTTCCAGGATTCAGCAGGAGTTACCTGGCTGGAAAGTCACAACTGGCCCAAGTGGAGGGTGATTTGATTTAAACTACTAGGCTGGTATCTGACTAGATACAGCTTTGCTCCCATAAGGAAGAAGCTCAGGTGGTGTCCTTGTGGATGCTTCTTGAGCATCTACTGTGTGCATGTCACCATATTCAGCTGATGAGACTTCCTATGAGGAAGGACGCTTGCGAGAAACCCGTGCAAACAATAAGCCCTAGGAATGAGTTGCTCATGAAACAGCCAGAGATGGGGCCTTCTCCCAAGGCTCTCATCTGAGGGGATGCCTCAAGACTCAACCCCACAGGCCCCCGCTGTAGGAAACAAACCAGAGAAAGCAGCATTGAGAGATAATGGGGGGCGGAGAAGGGAAAGGACATGATCCCAAACGCAGTACAAGGTTGGTGTTTGCTCCGACATGACCCGGAGACTGAAGTACCCTCAGTCAGGTCAGCAGCTTCCTTTGGATGGACACCTCCCCTCCCTGAAAAGCTGAGTGACCAGGTAACTGCTTTCAAGGAATGAAACCATGGACTATCGGGCTTGTAGCAAACAAGCCAGTTTCAGTCACTCTGTCCCCCCAAGAGAACAACCTTTAGCACCTGAACACTAAGAATGACTCCATTCTCAGAACTTCCCCTCCCCTCAGGAGGTAGGTAAGACTATTTATCCCCATTTGGCAGCTGGGGAGGAAGTGAAAGAGCAAGAGGTCACGAGACTTGCCTGAAGTCTTTGACAGAGCAGAGATCAGACCTCAGAGGTTTGGACTCCTGACGACAGGTCGGGCCCCGGCCAGTCCAAGTACATCTATAAAGGAAATGCCAGGATCATACCCTGGGAGAAGCCTAACCAGAGAGCTGGGTGGATAATACCCTGAGTTGCCTTCAAGAGTCTAAAGACCCCCAAAAAAACAAAAAAACCACTCACCCACCTGAAAGCTAGTGGGGGAGCCTAATTCCCAATACCCAGTGGAACCCCACAGTCTGAGCTGATGCTGAAAGTTGTGAAGAAAAAAACGTGGGCTTGAGACATGGGGGGCAAATGCAACTAAGACTGAGAATACTCTTTGCAGAGGAATATACCACCACAGGGTGAAATCCACTTTAGGTATTGAAATGTCATCAAGACTATCATCTTAGAGCTGGCAGTAGGAGGGGACGCCTTGGAGATGCCAGAATGCTGGGAGAGGCTGTGTAAAAATGCCAGGATGGGCACTGCCAGCCAGGTGCATTTGCCCTGGCCCAGGGCACAGTTCCCTTCTTGTTTCTCCACCAAGCTGTTTGGCAGTGAAGAGGAGGGGACATGATTGAGTCTTTAAAAATGGAGACTACAGCTGAAGGGGAAATCAGAGAGACCCCTACATACCAAAAAACTAGAGTTCTTGGTCAGAGTGGACAAAACCAATGTTGCAGAAGAGGAAAGGCAGTGCAGCTACCAGTGAGGCCCAGGTCAAGACACCATGCAGAGAGGTTAGGGCAGGAGGGTGGGGGCAGCGCAGGCACTTAGGCACAACATAGACAGACGAAGGCGGGGTGTGGGTGCCTAGGGAAAAGAGTCCACTGGTTCTTTCAAAAGTCACCGTTACCAACTAAAGACTCAGTGAAATGTCAAAGCAGGTCTGGCATGCTGAGTTGGAGGAGCTGTTAGGTCAGCTACCTTTCCAGAGCCCTGTCCGGAACTCAGTCAGCCTGGCTATCAGGCCTTTCTCCCAAAGTTCTCTGACTGGGTCCCCAACAAGGCGGTACTTCCGTCTGAACCCTGGAGGGGCTTCTCTCTCTCCTGCCCCCAGCTGCCAGAAGCATTGTAGCAGGAATGGTGAGGAGAGGCGGGGAAGGGCTGTGACGCAGAGGGTCAAGCAGAGTCCTTAGATGAGTGCTCCTCCCACAGACCCGGCCACAGACATCTGTAACAAAGTCACCCTTTAAAGTGCACATCTCTCACAAGAAGGGTTCTGGGTGGGAACCCTCTTATTTCCAACCTTGGGGCCTCCTGCCCTTCCACACAAAAAAAGAAAGAAAAAAACCTTCTGACAGTTTAACTGCTACTATAAGCTGTGGATCATCATTTTTGGCTCTTTCGATACTCCCTCCCTCTGCCACCTGCTCCCAAAGCCTGGACTTCCCCTTGTAGGAGCTAGGGATGGGGAGGAAAGAACAGGGAGGCCCTGATTTTGGAATGTTTCTTATCCTGTGTGCACCCCCTTCCTTCCCTGGCCCAGGCCTGCTGCTCCCCAACACAGCACCCTCTGGGGGCTGTGCTGAAAGGATGCCACGGAGTAATCAGCAACAGATCCTGCCTGGGGAGGCTGACTTCATGCCTCCCCTTTCGCCCCAAATCTCACTGCCAAGAGAGCCGTTCCCTGCTCGGCATGTGCAAATCCTCTGCCTGCTCACAGTGAGGCTCAGCTCTGGGGCCAAGCCCCAGTCGTGGTCTGGGAAACAGGTTCATTTTCCCGCATTGGAACGCCCTTCAATGGACAGCTTCACCTCCTGTGGGATGAAAGAGGGACGGAGTAGCGCAGCCCGTGCCTCCTCCCCTTGCATGCTGTATCTTTGGAAGTTCAGGGCTGGCCAGCAGGCCTGAGCACCGGGCTCAGGCTGGGAGGGCTCTACCACATGGGAGCCCTCTCCTGCCGGCTGGCTCTTCCCCTCACTGTCACATAGCTCTCTGGGTCCCAAGACTGTCCTCTCAGGCCTTTCTCGGGGGGGACCCAGCTGGCCTGGGGGAGCACAGCTGGCCTGAGAAACTGAGTTACTGTTCAAGCTCTGTAAACTGATAGAGATGCAGACATCTCCCACCTGTAGCCGATGGCAGGGCAGAGAGAAGAGTTGTGCAGTCCGCCCAGGGCTGCAGGAGGACCAACCCTGGCCATACACAAAGAAGGGGTGCTCGGGGGGCACCTCGATGCTCACTTTGCTCTGCTGCTCACCAACCACGAAATGCAGCATGACAAATCCAGGCCATTGGCTCTCCTGAATGTCCACGACCGTGCTAGAGTCAATCTTCAGTCCCCCGCTCACTTCGGCACTGCGCACAAAATCCTGGGTCTGGAGGTCCTCCACCCGCTTCAGCTCCCCGGTAGCCAGCTGGATGATGGCGCCTTTCATGAAATGGGAGGGCAAGTGGGAGGAGGTAATGGGGGGTGGTGATGGCTCCTTGTCTGGGAAGGAGGCTCTGGCCTGCATGTCCAGACTTGATGCTACCAGGATCTCCGAGCCCATGGGCAGCAGGCCTGGGTCAGTTCCAGTGGGCACCAGGTTGCCATTGGCTACAACCACTGCTTTGGGTAAAGGTCTATGTTTCACTGGTTCCTGATGGGACTGCGGGTAGAACCCACGGGCCTGATTTTTTTCTGCCAGCTCTGCAGGGTTCCTGGCCGACCCTCGCCCCTCACCCTGATGGTCAGGGGTATGATGGGATAGGTTGAGGGGGCTGGGTTCATCCTTCCTCTGAGCTGCCACCACACGATAGTCCTGAGAAGCTAAAGCGCCAACCACCCGTTGGACCTCAAGGTCAGTGTCTGGGGTCCCTCGGTGCGCCGGCGCCGCCACCTCTACCCGTGGAGTCTGAGAACCTGAAAACAACTGTCCGTCCACCACACATTCTACAACTGGCACCAGGCCCTGGCCTTCACCCTTGCTGTTCGGGGAGTCAAGGGCTTCGCTTTCCCGTCTTACTATATTTCGCTCTCGTTGTCTCTGTCCTCCATTGGCAGCAGCTGCTTCCAGAGCAGACTGGCCCTCCTGAGGGATAAGAACTGGGCTGGAACCTGCTGGAGGGGTTTCATGCAAGGTATACCCAGCAGGTAACCTGGACATTTGATAATAAATGGGCATCCGGCCTGGAGCGAGGTCCAGCGGCTGAGTACTGGAGTGATGTGGCAACTGCCCAGGTGGGGAGGTGGCTGAGGGGGCTTTGTTAAACGAGTGGGCCGGGGATGAAGCCTGTGGGGGAGGAGTGGCTCCTTCTGCCAGGAGGGAGGCATATGGCACAAAGTGTGGAAGGTGAGATGTGGCAAGGTTGGCAGAAGGAGAAAGGAGGGGACTTGGTAGGAAATTAGGTGGCACAGCGTAGGGAAGGCTGTAAGGAGACCCAATAAACTGCAGCGAGGTGGACGGGAGCTGAGCATAGTGGACTGGGGGATAATGGATTCCTGGGTGTTGAATCAGTGAAGACGCTACATTAAATGTGGGGGGCAAGGGGCTCATGTTCACCACAGATGGGAGGCCAGTTGGTGAGAAGGTGGCAGGTGGCACAGCCACCTTATACAGCATGCCATACTGGTCCACTGTGAGACCGGTGATGGCCTCAGCTCCGTCACCCCCCAGGCTGACTCTGGCTCCTGCCTGGCTCTGCCCGGCCACCATAACCCCTCGGGACCATTCAGAAGCATCACTGGAGGGTGTGTGGTTAGTGGAGCAGCTGGTAGTTCTCCCCATATCCTCGCTGGTCACGGGGAGGTCTCGTTTCTTTGGTGGAAGGCATTCCTGACTCCTCTCATGAACAGGTTTCATATTGCTTTGTGGTGTTCCTGGAGCCTGGAATGGGTCGGCTTGCTCCTTGGGGCATCAGAAGGGGCTTCTCTGTGGCTTCCCTGCACCCCTCTCTGCTGCTGGCTGGGGCACCCACATCTGCTAGGGAACAAATCAGAGGCAAAGAAAAGTAACCTACAGATGAACCAAGTCAAAGGAAAGAGCAAGAACTGTGCCCATGGAGGAAAATACAACAAAGGAGACTGCTGGAAAAAAGGAGGTATGAGAAAGGGGCAGACAAGGAGATTACCCACCCCGACCCCAATCCACCCCCATTCATCCACCTAGGACATGAGACAAATGGTCAGGGAAACCACAAAGCACTATAAGGACAAGCATTCAATCATGCATAAATAACCGTGGGATCCATAACCCCAGAGAGACCAACAGCTTCACAACTAGTCATGCCTCTCATGAGCACCTTGACTGTTCTCAGCCTTCTCCTCTAAGGAGACTTTGAACACATGGTCTTTGCTGCTGGTTCTTTTTAAGTTTTTCCTTTTGCTAAGAAATACTAATGTGCCATCATCCTTCCCTGAACACATGACCTCATCCTTGCTTCCTTTCCCTAGCCTAATTTGGGTTATGATCTCACCTACTCCCATCCCTCCCACCCCAAGCCTAGCTAAACTCTCATCCTCCTTTGCCTCATGTTACCAGCACCTCAAGGACTGAGATGTCAGTAAGTCCTGAGGTCTGCTTGTGCTTTTAAAAACTTTGCTCTTTAAACATGTTATGAAAACTGCCATCTTCCTTGCTCCATGAAGTATACTACATTCCAACTATAGTGAGCGATTATACTAGTTTGCTCTACAACTTATTTCTCCTCCTCACCAAAGAGCAACAGAACTCTTCTGATCTCACACAGACTTCCTGCTCCCTAGTCTCACGAGAGTTTTTTTCGTCTCACTGACCACCTTCAATGTGCCTTCTTTATTCATTTCCTTTCTTTTCTTTTTTGTCCTTTCTTTTGCCAATGACTCGTTTTCCATTATGGGTCTGCTCTAGGCACAACTTCATAAAATTTTGGTTCCATTCCTCTAAATATGCCTGTTTATGTCTATGTCTGTATGATTCATAAGAAAGTTCTCTCTCCTTTCTCTTATCGTCACTTTTCACAAATGCTTCTGTCCATTATAGAACAACTTTTCGGTCTGAATACTTCAACGCACATGAACTTTGTCACCTACTTCTTCCAATCAGGCTCCAGTTCTTTGGATCTGAAAAGAGCTTTCTATGACATTACATTCTGTCTTTCCACTGTCACATCCCAGATATTTTTCTGCTACAAGGACTCCCAAGTCCCTGTATTACCTGAGCTTCCAGTGGTGCTTCTGAGCAGCTGTAGTAAGTGTCCTCCCGGCTGACTTGGGAGCCTAGGAGACAGAAATAGGAATGGGGTAAGCAGGAGGCTGACCTCTGATTCTTCCCAGGGTCATCATGAAAGGCAATTCCAAAGCATTAAAGCCCCTGAGTCCTCGCTGCATCCTCTTCTCCAGAGGTAACAGCACATTTATCTAGAGCGCCTAGATGGCTGAATAGAGAAAAAGCCATTTCTTAAGCTCTAACATGTAAGACATCCCTGGAAAAAAAATGTCCATGTGTCAAATTTCATTGTTTTTTCTTAATATCATAGTCTTCATTCTCCACCCATGCCTATTCCCAAAAGGTTAAATTTACTTCCAATCCAAATTTCAATGAAATGCACGAATAAAAATGGAAGGCTTAACACTGTTCCCATGTGAACAATGGGACGCAGGAAAAATCAACTCCATATATTTCACCTTTATTCAGGGCCTATGAAAACACAGATGTGGAGGTTATTGAAATGAAAAAAGCGGCACTAGACGAAAAAGAACAATTATTTATGTTTCTGGGGCAGAAAAAGAGGTCAAGGGGGAGTCGCCCAAGGGGGAGTCACTCAAGGGGAAGACTTATTAACAGATTTTCAGGGTAAAAAAAAAAGATCTCCTGTGTGTGTAAAATTTTCTGAGTGACAACTTTATACGAAGTGCTGTATCAGATGTGAAAGAAACTTAAACTATCACCTTGGTCCTCACGTAGTTATCACTGGGGAAACAAAACTACCGCCAAACTATCCATATCTGAATCTACACTTGCCAGAAACGTCAAGCACTGAAGAGTGGAGACTTAAACTGTCAAAACAGAGTACTCTGATGAGTACTCTGAGAAACTACCGACTGTCCTGTCCAAGTCCTACAAAACGCTGCAAGCCTCTACCCAAACTGAAGGCAACATTTATGTCTTAAGATTGGCAAGACGCAGGTGTATACAAAAGGTGGAAGGATAGGAAAACACAGTGTGGAAAGACAAATTCCTAATCCCACAAACACAAATTACAGTGTGGGTACAAATCATGCATCTGTTCTCTGCCAGCAGTTTCAGCAACTGAAAAGTAGTTAGCTTTCTCCTTCATGCCCAACAGAAATTGGGGTCACATCTTCAATTCCAGAATGATCCTTGCTCTCGGCAACTAAAACATTAAAGAAAACTTGCCTCTAGTTAACTGAGGAGTTAGCAAACAGGCTAATAAAAGCGCTGAAAGAGGCAAAACGTCTGCGGGCAGTACAACAAAGAGACAAGCCTGTGCACTAGGTTCCCACAACGCAAAACACATTTCAGAATCTGAAACCTTGGCCTCTGGAGAAGCTCAATGAGGATTTCTCAAGGGGAAGACGCAGCTTATAACCCCAACTGAGCTAACGGGCTGTTCCTGAGAGCTGCCAACGCTGCCAGCAGAGCCTGGAACGAAGCTTCTCATTACGCTTGGGTCGGAATCAAGAGATTGAACCCAGTCGGAGATCCGAATTTGCTGAAAGCGAGAGGTGCGCCCGACAGAAAGGGAGAAGCTTGTTAGAGACTGGGGGTTATGGCTTCCCGTGATCCCGCAATCCTTGCTCCAAAAAGGGTAGGGCCCAAAATTGGGAATTCTGCGTTTAGAGAGTGGGAAGCCGACCCTTCGCCAAGAGGGAAGGGGCGAGGCCCTGCAGGCGACGCTTCCTTGTTTGGGGGCCCCTTCCCGCCCCGGAGCCTCAGACACCCTGGCCCGCTAGGATACAGTCCCGGGGGGCGCCAGGACCTGAGGCTGCCTCCCCGGCCCGGCCAGAAACAAGCGCGCGAGGGTCTAGGCTCGGCCTCTTTCGCTCCCTCTGTCCGCAGTTCTCGGGCCCCGGCCCGGCGGGGCAACTGGCTCCTGGGGGCCACTTCCTCAGGGGATACGAGCCCCGGCCTGACTGGCCTCAGCAAGGCCAGCCTAGCGGCCACCACTCCCGAAAACACTCACCGGCCCATTTCACAGCGCTTCCCGGGCTCCTCCCGCTCGTCCCGGAGCCGCCGCAACCGCGGCCGCCGCCATCCCCGGCCCCGGAGCCGCCCCACACCCAGCGCCCCCCCAGCTGGGCGCCCGGCGATGGCGTCAAGCGCGCCCCGCCCCCGGCGCGGAGAGATTGCGTCATTGCCCGGGCCGAAGAGCGACTCCCAGGACTGCCCGGGAGCGGAGGGGGCTGACCATCCGCCCTTCGCGTCCAACGCCCCCTCTGGTGGGAAAGCAAACTACTCTCCCTAGCACCGGGTCACGTGAATAGGGCTGAGCCCGGCCCCCTCACTCTGACCCCACAATGACCCCGCAGTTTTGCCACTTAAGTAAATTCTGGGGATCCCACACAGAGCTCTGGGGCGTGGCCTCAGCGACCCCCCCTTTCCTGGACTTCCGGTCCTGACTTGTGAAGTCTCCTTTTGGGAATCTCGGGGGAACACGGAGGTGACCCAGGCCCAGGAGAGTAAGGAGATCCCTCCTGGGAACCCAGGCGGAGATAGGAACTCTTTAAGAGTTGAGAAATGGCCCAGAGGGAGATGAGGGTGGACCGGCCTCGGGGTCTAGGGGCAGGTGAAGCAACTAGTGGGAGACCTGAAAGTTTATGGAGAATAAGAGGGAGGGGTTTAGTACGGTGGGAAGCAGCTTGGTTTAGTGGAAAGAGGCCTTGACTGCGATACAATATTATTAGGTCACCATTCATTACAAATTAGTCCACTTCCTAGCATCATGAACATCTGATTAACTTAAGTGAAAACAGAAATGAGCGCCAGCTGAATTTACAACTATGTAAAAAAGCAGTTATGGATACTTTACAGAAAAAAACGAGCAAAATTGAGAAAAAATAAGCTTGATTGCTGGAGAGATTGGATTCTCAGTGGATTTTTTTCCTTTGAGTTTGTGCAGACTCTTCGAAAAATAACAACTGATTTTTGTTTGATTAAAAAGTACTGGCTGGTCTGTGGTCCCTAGGGTGTAGCTGTCTGATACATTAAACATCATGTATTTAATGTTAAAAGATACAACTGTGGTTTATATGTTTATGTAGCTGCACAGAAAACTTGTGGAAGAATATATAACTAGTTAACTAGTTATATAACTAGTTAACATTGGTCATTTTGGGAAAGAAAGTGGAATTGGGTGGTGGTCAAAAGGTACAAAGGCAACTTATTTGAATTTGTTGTGAGAATATTATCTTAGAAATATAAAAATGAATAAGTTAAGATACTAATACAGTACATGATCTCCAATATTCTAAAGAATCTAGACCTCATTTTGATATTTTCTCACCTGGATGGACACAAAGGATCATCAAAATTATTAAGCACCACCACATACACACCCCACCCCAGACCCAGCACAGTGGAAAAAATATAGTGAAGCTGCTGCTATGATCTAAATAGCAGAGGGGAGGGCTTTGCTTCATGAATATTAATACTATTCATGATGGTCTCCTTCTCTCTCAGTTTGGCTAAGAGGGAAGTCCTGTGGTCCCTCGGTGCATCAGTTTTAGCGCTAACAGGCATTCTGGTGTCTAGTTCATTGCTAAGCTCATTTGGCATTAAAACTGTCAAGTGGACACCCTCAGACCATCCAGGTGCAAAGGAAAAATAAAAATCTCAGGGCCCCCCAAAATTCATTATGCCAAAAGGGACAACTGAGCCTGACAACTAAGTCACACAAGCACTGCCATCCTCTCCCCAATGAGATACAGGGCTCCTCTTTTAAGAAATGAAGGGGCTTAGAAAATGACTAAACGGGTTTTTTTGGTGGACTGGACATGGGAGGGAGAAAGGAAGCCTGGCTGGCAAGGTGGTCTTGTTATGCAGATAAGCCTCACCATAACAGCCCTCAAGGAAATGTTTTTATTCAGACCTTTAAGGGTGTCAGATTCTCAGCAAGCATGTCCCAGATCAAATAGGCAGGGCCTGGCTGCATCTAACAGAGATTCTCTATAAATGCAAATCTCTCCCCCAGCCTCCCCACCTAGACCACCTTACAAGCATTATTCCTGTTTGGCCATAGCCATCTCAAAATATGGCAAAGAAATGTATTTTGGGTTAAAATATTTCTTAGTTCCTTCAGCCTTAAACAAAACTCCTCCAAGATCCACAGTCCCTATAAAATGAGTGCCTGTCAATTATAACCTTAAGACTGTAGCCTAAATAAACTCTTAAATGTGGATTACAAGTTTATCTCCACAGATACAAATCAAGGAAGAGACAGGCTCACTCAGCTACCCACGCTGAGAAGATTCCCAACATTGACTATTTCCTCTAACCCCCTTTTTTGAATATTCATCTTATCTTTTTTTTATGTATTTTTTTCCTTATTTTTTACTACCTAGGACTGTCCCAAGGCATCATCTTATCTTACGTAGATTTACCGAGCACCAAATAGAACTTCACAAGAATCCTGTCACTCTCACTACTCACCTCTGTCACCCCTCCATTTTTCCTGTGTATCCCCTTTTTCCTTTAAATGTGAAGTTCTACTGAGAGTCCACAACAGATACTTTGTGGGCTGTGTTTTTCCCCTGTGCATCCTTAAAATTTTGGCTTAATAAACCTGCATTGAGTGTGACTCTCTCTTTTTCAGTCACTTATTAAGTTAACACAGGTATATTCAAGGACAGCCAGTTTATGCCACATCAAGAAATTGTGAACTAAAATAAAATTTTAAGGCTCACCCCCCCACCAGCTGACTAAATGGACCCCCTCCTGGCCGAAGGAATATCCTAAAACTAAATTTCCTGCCAGGAGGAAGGAGGTCAGACATGCTTTATCATGCCCCCCTCCCTTCTTGGTGACATCCTTTGTAACCCATTAACAGGCCTAAGGGTATGCAAGACAAATCTGCAGGTCCTCAATTTACACAAGAAATCTATGTCCAGTGGCTTATCTCTGATAAACAGCTCCTTATGTTGAAACATTCCAACCCTTTAGACAAAGCTTCATGTCTTTAACCAATTACAGGCCAAAGAATCTTTAAACCCACCTATAACCTGTAAGCCCCCACCTCCCCCGCTTCGAGATGGCCCACCTTCTTGGGCCAAACCAATGTATGCCTCCCACGTATTGATTTATGACTTTACCTGTAACCCCTGCCTCCCTGAAATGTATAAAACCAAACTGTAACCCAACCTCAGCGAGTCCACTGCTCAAGGCCTCTTGGGTGTGGCTCCGGGTCATGGTCCTCAAATGTGGCTCGGAGTAAATCTCTTAAAATTACTTTACAGAGTTTGGTCTTTTTTTCCGTTGACAAGATATACAGGCCGGGCGCGGTGGCTCACGCCTGTAAATCCTAGCACTCTGGGAGGCCAAGGGGGGTGCGGATCGTTTGAGCTCAGGAGTTTGAGACCAGCCTGAGCAAGAGCGAGACTCCGTCTCATAAAAAAAAAAAAAAGAAAGAAAGAAAAGAAGAAATAAGAAACATACTCAGAGAGCTTAATTTTTGTATAAAACTGTAAGAGCTGACACAGGTAGATGTAAGCAAAAAAGGTTTTTTGGCTGCTAGTCATTAACTTAGTAATGTAATGCAAAGGTGTGTCTGTTTAAAAAACAGGTGAAATGTAGGTGATTTCCTGGTTTGGTGCTGCAGTCCCAAAAGAGTGAGTCTTATCTCTGCTATATCCTGTTCCAGAACTCTTTGCTCCGAGCAATTCTGATTTCTTTGGTCTTACATTTGATGGTAGGAAGCTCCATAGTAACAGTTTGACAGGAATATTAGTGATAAATAAACTAATATAGTTTTTAGATTTATGACACTTAAAATAACCAAAAGTTACCTTATTTATCCAAAAATATTATTCTCTGGAATCTGGATAACTTCCTACTTAAGTTATTTATATATTAAGTAAATTCAGGCTCTCATGCATGAAACTGGTTTAATAAATAGGCATTGAATGAAACGTCACAAAGATATCCTAGTTTATCCCAAACTGGGAGACTTTCCTGGCTAATTCTTTGCTCCCGGTTCCTCATTTCTGCTGTTATCTATTTTGCCTATTTGTTAGCTACCTGTTTTCAATCTCTCTCATCTTGAAGTCCTTCATTTTGTTTCACTGAGGTTTTTTTTTTTTAATCTCTACTGAGTTTTAAGAACTGTGAATTAAAGGGGGATTTTAAAGGTATTGGGGACATTTGGGGACCGAAAAGTTAACCTTCAATCTGTTTTGTCCACCTCTCCCCTTTCCCTGAATTCTTATTGAATTCCTTTGTTGTGTGTAGATTGAATTTTCGTGATGTGAGGGCTTGAGCTACTCTGTTGGAAGGAAAACAGCAAAAATAAAACCCTGTTATGCTGGTTATTCTTCTCCCTAAACCCGCAGGAGTTTCTAACCAGCTCTCCACATTGTCTAGTTGTCATTGGCGACTTTTCTAGTCCTGTAGTACAGGCACAGGAACTCAGAAAACTATCCCAACTCTTTCTGACATCAGGCATCAAACCAGCACTGGTAACTTGGGAAACCATGTGTGTCATAACAAGAGGAGTAGCTGGCTTTTTTCATATTGTCATATCTTCCTGCTTGTATGCTTAGGCATGTAAAAGTGTCATTTTGGGAAAGGAACTTATTCTTTGGGTGCCAATGGCAGAACACCAACTAATCCCAAGTATACACTGAAATTATAGAATACTTCATAGATTTAGGTTTGTCTACAAATGTGTTGGTGCCTGGCGTTAGATTACTTTTCAAAAGGTTTTCTGGATGTCCACATGTAGAAATAAGTAATTTTCAAGCTTCTCTTTTGTCTATTTTTCTGAACAATTCCGTATCCTCATCTCCACATGCCTTTAATGTTATATGACCTCTCCAGATTCCAACGGGGATTTCCCTTCAAAGTTCATTACTATTTTATTTAGAAAGAGGTCTTATAATTTCCCTACAAGTTGCTAATATGTCCCTTTCTTGTATGCTTCCTCAGACGCTTGCCAGTGACTTTCATTTTTGTCAGAAACTTCCTGCGGAACTCTAAAATAAAATACCGACGCTCAGTAAAAAAAACACTGACTGTTGGAATAAAGTGAAGGAAACCTAATGCCTATTTGAATTGCAAGAGTCATATCTGAGGGATTGGTCCACAGAGAAGCAAGTATATTCAGGCGATTGCTGAGTGACCAGGAATTCCATGGGGCTTGTTGAATGAATAAAGTGGGTGTGAAAAAATCGGAACCCCTTATAATACTGATAACTTTCTTTTTTCTCTGGGAAGCTTGCTTAGCGAGGTGATTTGTGAGCTGCTGTATCTTGTGGTGAAATAATGTTCAGCTCTGCCTTCAAAGCTGATCACCTTTGGGTTAACTTGCAACTAGTCATCAATCACCTGAAAGTCCTGAAAAAAAAAAAAAAAAAGAAAGAAAAGTGAGGAAATACTCCATAGCAAGCTTCCTCTCAGATCACTGCGCAATCCCCAAGGTGATATATTGCCTAAGACCTTACTTAGCAATTTTGAAATTTAAAGGAATGGTTCTGACTTGTGGGAAAATGGTAATGATTATTATAGTGAACAACATATTTTAAAAGTTTTCAAAGACTGTTCTGTATCTTGCCTGTATCAATACCAAGATCCTGATTGGAATATTCTGCTACAGTTTTGCAAGTTGGGGAAAACTGGATATAGGGCACTGTAGATAATTCTGTGTTGTTTCTTACAACATGTGAATTGCATGTGAATCTATAATTATCTCAAAATAAAAAGATTAATTTTAAAAAGTTTTCAAAAGTTGAAACTATAATACAATGTCCAGATCACTGGACTTCTCTCCACCAAGGCAGAGAACGTTATCTAGTCAGTCTTTTTATTTATTTATTTATTTTTTTGAGACAGAGTCTCGCTCTGTTGCCCAGGCTTCAGTGCCGTGACGTCAGCCTAGCTCACAGCAACCTCGAACTCCTGGGCTCAAGCAATCCTCCTGCCTCAGCCTCCCGAGTAGCTGGGACTACAGGCATGCGCCACCATGCCTGGCTAATTTTTTCTATATATTTTTAGTTGTCCAGCTAATTTCTTTCTATTTTTAGTAGAGACGAGGTCTCACTCTTGCTCAGGCTGGTCTTGAACGCCTGACCTTCAGCGATCCTCCCGCCTTGGCCTCCCAGAGTGCTAGGATTACAGGCGTGAGCCACCATGACAGGCCTAATCAGTCTTTTTAAATGTTCAGTGGTTATCGAGTTTGAGACCTCTGGGCAAATTTTTCTGGAAGAGCTTCTTTAACTTTTTTCAAACACACACACAAAATGCCATTCCTTCTATCAGTTCAAGCAGCTCAAGTAGTATTACGCTGGTGAGCCGGACAGTGCTAATGAGTGCTGTCTTCTTAAGTTTGACATATTTTGTGTTGCCTTTTGCTGTTTCCTCATTCCAGTGGGTCACATGAGCCATTAACCCCTCAACAAACTGAAAAACTGGTGATCTCTGATTATGAGGAAGGTTCAGGTGAGATAAGTATTACACGTAAATGCAATTCTCTGGGTGCTCAGTTAATAGCCCTATTGAATTAATGTAATGTATGGTGGAAGGCAGCTGTTACTCAAACTTCCGAATTGATTTTGGGCATTCTTTAGCCAGATCTTGCTGATGTTTGGGCATTATTTCGATAATAAGGGCCTAAGGAAAGAACCTGAAACAAAAGAAATGTATTCAAACCCAGTGACATCCATTATTGTTACCACGAACAATAAGGATGACGTTCATGGTGTAAACAGCCCTTGTAAATTTTAAACCTCATGCCCACATGTTCTTTCTTTATTTTTTTATTTTAATATGGGATGGGGGTGCGTGTTGTGCTGTGTTGCCCATGCTGGACTCGAACGCCTGGACTCAAGTGGCCCTTCTGCCTCAGCCTGCACAGTAGCTGGTACTACAGGTTTGTGCCACTGCACCCATCACATGTTCTTTTATTTGATCCTCACAATCCAGTGATACATATTATTATCCAGATAAATAGTATCTTAGCGCAATTGTGTGATCACAGCTCACTGCAACCCCAAACTCCTGCGCTCAAGCAATCCTGCCTCAGCCTCCCAAGTAGCTGGGATTACAGGTGCGTGCCACCACACCCGGCTAATTTTTTCTATTTTTAGTAGAGACGGGTCTCAGTCTTGCTCAGGCTGGTCTTGAACTCCTGACCTCAAGTGATCCTCCCACCTCTGCCTCCCAGAGTGCTAGGATTACAGGTGTGAGCCACCATACCCAGCCAGTATCCTGTTTACAAATGAAGAAATTCAAACATGGAGTGCCTGAGTGATTTGAGATAAATAAAAGAAATTAGCCCTGTGTTAGACCTCAGTTTATTCCTTTTTTTTGAAAGAAGATAATAACCTTGACCTTCTATCACTCCAGAGTTCTATTTGTAACACAAACTATTATCTGGGCACGCAACAATTGTTTACTGATACTGTAACACAAACTATTATCTGGGCACACAACAATTGTTTACTGATATTGGTATTTATATAACAGTAGTTCAGCATTTATCTGAAACAAGTCTGATACTACCATGATTTCTTTTCCCTGAGATGTCTAGGCTAGAGAAAAGAACATTTTCCTACTTTGGATTTAGTTATTCTCCCTTCCAAGGGCAGATTCAAATGCAGTCTCAGGAGGGGCTCAGTGGCTCACGCCTGTAACCCTAGACTCTGGGAGGCCGAGGCAGGAGGATCGCTTGAAGTCAGGAATTTGAAACCAGCCTGAGCAAGAGTAAGACCTTGGGGCGACAAAACAAGACTCTGTCTCAAAAAATAATAAGAAAAAATAAACAAATGCAGTCTTAGGTCAACATGTTTTGCGTGACAGAGTGACTCTGTCTATTCATGATCAGATGATAAACATCACTTTTAGGGTATGGTGAACAGAGTATATAATTTGGAGGCTCAGAGGTTTTCCTGGCTTGTGAAAAGACTATTTTCCCAGGCTCAGTCATCAGTTCATCAGTTCAACAGTTTATAACACAAAGTAGTATGACTTGACTTGTCCCAGTGGATTGCCTGGGACAGGTTACATCTGTTACCTCTCCAGCATGACTCTACTTGTTCATTCTATGGCATAATGTGCCTTAAGAAGAAAGAAAGAAAGAAAAAGAAAAAAGAAAGCACAGGAATTTGCAGCCTGAAATTTGCCCTTGAATTCTAATTCAACCAATTACTCCTAATCATATGACCATGGGCAAGCCATTTAACCCCTCAGTCTCAATTCTCTCAGCTGTAAAATGAAAATAACAGTATAAAACTCACAGGTGCTGCGATCAAATGGAACTGTACCTATGAAAACATTTTTTTGTTGTTGTTTTTGGTTTTTTGCTCTCTTCCCCTGGCTAGAGTGCCATAGTGTCAGCCTAGCTCACAGCAACCTCAGACTCCTGGGCTCAAGTGATCCTCCTGTCTCAGCCTCCCTAGCAGCTGGGACTATAGGCATGTGCCACCATGCTCGGCTAATTTTTTTCTATTTTTAGTTGCCCAGCTAATTTCTTTCATTTTCAGTGGAGACAGGGTCTCACTTTTGCTCAGGCTGGTCTCAAACTCCTGACCTCAAGTGATCCTCCTACCTCGGCCTTCAAGAGTGCTAGGATTACAGGCGTGAGTCACCATGCCTGGCCTATGAAAACATTTTTTAAAAAGCAAAGCGCTACATGCATTTTCTTTTTTAAATAATCTTTTTTATTATAAAAGTAATAAATGTTCACTATGGAACATTTTAGAAAATAAAAGTAAACTGAAAGAAGAAAATAAAGATCACCTATAAAACTACAGGGTTCTGAATCTTTAACAGGTGTCAGAATCCTTGGGCAAGCTTGTTACAACACAGATTTCTGGGTTCCACTTCCAGAGTTTCTGATTCAGTGTCTCTGGGGTAGCCCAAGAATTTGCACTTCTAGCAAGTTCCGAGGTGATGCTAATACTGCCAATCTGGGGATGACACTGAGAACCAGTGACACATAACTTTATCTATGCATATACAGTAGATTTTGAGTGTGTATATATGTTTTTAGAAAAAACATTGTTTTACACTATTATATAACCTGATTATTTTATTTAGCAAATTCCTCTTTGCACAGTTTTTTTCCTATATGTACTTTGTGCTACAGCTGAGCAGGCCCAGAGAGCAAGGAAGGAGGTTGCCAACCATCTGGCTGCTGGGAAGGATGAACGAGCTCAGATCCGTACAGAGCACATTATCCAGGAAGACCACCTCATGGAGGCCACGGAGATCCTGGAGCTGTACTGTGACCTGCTGCTGGCTTGGTTTAGCCTGATTCAGGCCACAAAGTGAATTCATCATTTCCCAGGCTCAAAGGGGTGACAAGGCATTCCTCCCACCTGGGGAGGGGAGGGTGGCCTCTAACTTGTTGGGACCATTAAAGAACTTTGTCTCTTTTATAGGGACAACTACCCTTGCTTGAAGAGAATGTGTTGGTCCAAAGAGCTGAGTTTTTTAAAAAACCAAATAATTGTGTTTGGTTTTTTATCCTTGAGCTGTAAGGATATATAACAATATAAACTTATAGTAGAAAAATTGGAAAATACAGGCAAGATCTGGAGATAAGAATTTTGGGATATTTTCTTTCAGTCTGTATGTGTATATCTATATGTAACTGTGTGTGTATAAACATGCATGTGTGTATACAAATATATATGTATATGTACATACAGGTTTATATTCCAATTTCAGTTTTTAAAAAATCTTTCTTTTTAAAGATTTAAAGATTAAATATTTGTTGTATTGTGAACATTGTCCATGGGCTACCTTGGAAGTATTTTCTATTTGCATACAAATCCTGCCACATTGTTCAGTGCCACCAAAGTGCAAGTCTTGAATCTTTCACTAAAAATGAAAAACCCATCTGTCACCTGTTCCCTGGAAAAACTAATTATTCCATACAATTGGCTGAGGTAGTCAGATAGGATCCGAAGTTTGAAAGACGGTCTTTCCAAGTTGCGAATTCATCAAATAAAGACCGTTTTAGGAATATGGTAGGACTGAAGAAAACAAGAAGACCAAACAGAAGGACTACCAAAAATAATTGATAAAAGCTCCAGGGAATCTTGCTAATGAACATGCCACTGTGTTGAGGCAGAGGAAGTTTATGCACGGGTACTAGTTTTATGTCCTCCCACTGAGGACATAAAAAGAACATCAGAGTTCTCCATTAAAGGACTTGTGGGCAAATTAGAGGGAGGTAAAGGAATTTGCTGGATTACTTTGGTTCCCCCCCACCCAGAATTCCTGCATCTGTTGCAGCATATGACAAGTTCTGACACATCTTTGAAAGCCTCAGCAATGTTAAAGGCCATTCATTGCTTGTGCAAGACAGTAAGGAGTCTGTTGATCTCTGCGTCAGAATTTGCCTAACTGCAAGTTTCCTGGTCTCAAAATTGGACAGGATTTCATTCTTTTTTTTGATCCAATATGTGTTGTAACTTCTCAGAAAACTCCTTCACTGTATTTAAATCTTTAGTCAGTAACTGTAGGGATTTCTTCTTGCTAGTTTCCAAGGTGCCCAAGCGAGAAAGAGCAACTCCTCGACGCCAAGTCTCGCTCTGGAGAAGCGCATTAAAGGAACCCATCCCTTTCCAGAGCATAGGCATCTTCAATACAACAGAAGACATGCTTGGTGTGATCACCCCAAGTAGCACAGATTCCACAAATCAGCTGCATATCAGTCAGGCAGAGAATGTTGAGAGGTACAAGTGTCTTTTGCACACTTGCATTTTGGGAGAGATCTTGATCATGCTATATGTTGCAGAGTACCCTTCAGGGAGTAATTAACTCGCAGGCTGTTGTCTCCAGGAGCTGAGTACAGTGCAGCACCCGGGGCACTTGAATCGAGTTGGTCTCCACGACAAATTCCACACATTCCCCTCTAAGATACTTTCTAAGCATTTTTTTTGCAGAAGTTGTTCGAGCAAGGCAAACCCCAAAGACCATCAAACAGACTGGAACAAACTGGGCATGTGAGATCTTCTTTCAGCAGGTCCATCACATACTCTGTCCCTTACCAGCAAGTGTATTCAGCAGGATAGCTGTCTCCCAGGGCATAGCGATCAGATTTATCTCCAGGTCTAGAGATAAGAATTGTGGTAGCTTTCCTTTCAGTGTATATATGTATATCTATATGTAACTGTGTGTGTATAAATGTACATATGTGTGTATACACATATATATTTACATATAGGTTTATATTAAAATTTTCATTTTCTTATTATTTAACATTGTGTTATGAATATTGCCCATGGGCTACCTTTGAAGTAGGGAAAAAAGAGGAAAATATAGAGTTTCATAATTTTGTGCTTTTCTTAGGGAACTAGATTCTGGTCTGGCTGAACCTAAATCTGCACTAATCTGGGCAGCTCCTCAATTGTAGTCATAAGTCCCTGAGTTGAAAATAGTAAGATTGACCAGTTCTAACTGCCTGTGACATAATTGTAGGTGTGGCTATCCCTAGTGTTACTTATTTGGAATTGTAGAATTACTGGGGGAATTCTTTCCTCTCTTAAAGGATAACCAAAAAAGTATTTGCTTTTATTAGTCTTCTTAAGTGAAAAACAAATACTTTTTTTCATGACAATGGTAGAAAAAATAAATAAGGCTTAACTAAAATAAAACTTAAAAACTGGGTTTCTTTTGGGGAGCAATGTCATAATTTATAAGGTGTTTAGAATTAGAGGGTTTAAGTTGCACGTTTATCAGATACTTAAAGCAAAGCAAAACAAAGTGTTTTATCGCTTTTGTTGTTTTGATGCTCAAAGAACATAATTCCAATGAGGTAACATGAAAGTGATTTTTGCTCTTTTGGTTGCTATTCGTCTAAAGCAAATTTGCCTTAATCCGATGAATTTTGCCTTTCTTTCTTGGTGATGGTTTGCTGCAGGTGTCTAATCAGCTGAGTGCAAAATACAGCCA
This sequence comes from Propithecus coquereli, assembly GCF_000956105.1. NCBI lineage: Eukaryota > Metazoa > Chordata > Mammalia > Primates > Indriidae > Propithecus > Propithecus coquereli. The sequence continues at coordinate 327,143 of NW_012152729.1, read as the reverse complement.
AGAACATGGTCAAGTGTGTCGAGCCAATGAGATTGGAACTGTCACCTCTCAGGTAATACCATTTCCAGAGACATACCTTTTTCTAAACCAAGAAGTCTGCAAAAAGCTGAGCAAACTGAGAATACATAATTTTGTGCAGACCGAAAGATGCCTAGAAATAAATTTTGCATTGGAGGAAGAACAACTTTAAGAAAGCACACATTTTCCTCGAAGTAACTGGCCTAGTAATATGAAAGAACCTAATGAAACTTAGAAGTTTCAACTTTTGAACATGTGACATCATGACCACACATAATTCAGGACTGACATTCAGCTGAACACAGAGATCTGGCTGCAGCAGTTGTTTAAGGCTGGTGGACATTCTTGTATTTCAGGGTGTCCATTGTGATTGGTCAGTGCCATGTTGCACTGGTTATTCAATAGGCGGAATGTCACCTCTGACATAATTCAAATACCGCAAAATCAGAATTATTGATACAAATATTTTTATATTTATTTTCTTCTTATTATTCCACTTGGTTTGAAGTTCCTTAATTCCAGAATAGGGCTGTCTTGTGACACATTTGTAAGTAGGGCCCCTCCTTGTTGCTGAATTATATATCTTTTAAAAAAGTATACAGCAGTTCCTCCTTTTGCAGAGGATTACTATACTACCAAGATCTCCAGTGGATGCCTGAAACAGCAGATAGTACTGAACCGAAGTATGTTTCTGTTCATGTCTTCTACCCACAAATTTAATGCTTTTTCCATTCTAGCGAAGCATTTATCATGTACTATGGCTGTAACTTTTGCCATTTGAGGTGCTACAGCAAAACTAGCATGAATTTCTTTTTCCTTGTTCACAATTTCAGAGATAGAAGATTCATTTTTACCATAGATCTTTGCAACCTCAGCATGCGATTTTATTTTTTTTTCCTTAAATCACAAACGTTGACTTTTTCACTTAAAGGAAGCACTTTACAGCTTCTCTTTGGCATATTGAATTGCCAGCATCACTACTCTTGCACTTTGGGGTCATTATTAAGTGAAATAAGTTACTCGAACTCAAGGAACGCCTTGACAGTCAATCTGTGAACCCACAGCTACTAAGTGATGAACAGGTGGGTAGCATACACCATGGATATGCTAGGGAAGGGGATGATTCATAGACCAGGTAGAATGGAGTGAGATTTCATCACACTACTCAGAATGGTGCACGATTTAAAACTTATGAATTTTTTATTTTTGGAATCTTCCATTTAATATTTTCAGACTGTGGTTGTCTATGGGTAACTGAAACCATGGGTAAGGGAGGGCTATTATTGTACATCTCAGCAGAGAATAGAAAGATGAAGAACAACAATTCAGGGTTGAAAGACCACTTAAACTCTTCTTGTTTCTTATTTTGTAAATACATATGTGACCAAATCTGTTGTGTTCTTTATTTTGCAGCTAATGTGTAAATTAAATAGGAACACTCGATCCCAGGTTCTAGTGCTTCGGTCTCCAAACCCCAGGCTGCGGACCAGTACTGGTCCGTGGTCTGTTAGAGACCCTGATGCACAGCAGGAGATGAGCAGGAGGTGAGCAGCCGGTGAGCAAGGGGAGCTTCATCTGTATTTACAGCCACTCCCCATCGCTGGCATCACTGCCTGAGCTCTGCGTCCTATCAGATCAGCGCTGGCATTAGAGTCTCATAGGAGAATGAACCCTACTGCAAACTGCACATGCAAAGGATCTAGGTTGCATGATCCTTATGAGAATCTAATGCCTGATGATCTGAAGCAGAGCTGAGGTGGTGATGCTAGCGCTGGGGAGCGGCTGCAAATACAGATTATCATTAGCGGAGAGGTTTGACTGCACTGAGATCATAATAAATCAGTTCCTTGCAGACTCATATAAGAACTCTATCAGTGAGTGGCAAGTGACAATTAAGCTGCATCTGGTGGCAGGCTTTATAGTGGCAAGTGAGTTGATGCACTTCAATAGTGCAGCTGCATCTGGTGGCAGGCTTTCAGTCAGAATCTGACACTTATTTTAGTCCATTCCTGGCCCACCCATTGTTTTATTTACCACTTCCATCTGCACCTCTTTCCCACCCTCGCACTTGTCTCAGTCAGTTTTGGTCAGCCCACAAGCTAACCCTAGCAAAGATGAATAAAAAACAAACATTGCTGGAGAGCTTCTTTGAAAAGGGAGAAATACCCAATGATGAGGCAGCAGAAGACTCTAAGACTGCCACCAAAATGAAAGCTGCATTTAAAAGAAAATCCAAGAGTCCTACTTAAATTACAGATTCATTGCAACAGGCGATTCACATTCTCCAAGCCCGCTTTGTGTAATATGTGGCGACTGGCTACCCAATGAAGGCGTGAAACCTTCAAAACTGCTTTGCCACATGGAGACCAAGCACCCTGCATTCAAGGAAAAGCCTTCGGTGTTTTTCAAAAGAAAAAAAAAACATGAATGTGAAGAACAGAAGCATTTATTGATGGCCACCACTTCATCAAATGTGTCTGCACTGAGAGCATCATTCCTAGTGGCTAACGCATTGCCAAAGCTAAGAAGCCCTTTCCTGTTGGTGAAGAGCTGATCCTGCCTGCTGCTAAGGACACTTGCCATGAATTTTAGGAGAGGCTGCAGTTCAAAAGGTGGCATGTGTTCCTCTTTTGGTTAGCACCATAACTAAACGAATTGATGAAATAGCAGAAGATATTGAGGCACAATTGTTAGAAAAGATTAATGAGTCACTGTGGTATGTAATCCAGGTTGACGAGTCTACCGATGTTGACAACAAGGCAACGTTTTTGTGCTATGTATTTTTCAATGTAATAATAATAGAAATAAAGTGCACAATAAATGTAATTTGCTTGAATCATCCTGAAACTATTACCCCCCCCCCACAGTCCGTGGAAAAATTGTCTTCCATGAAACTGGTCCCTAGTGCCAAAAAGGTTGGGGACTGATGTTCTAGTGGAACAGTACCTGATAGAAATTGCTAAGAACAATAAAATGCCATATAAATCCAAGGCAATCATGGTGAGTACTTTCAAGAAGTGAAAATTTACTTAAAGCTGAGATTTTTATTGTGCACCCCAAGATTTTTTTCTACTTAGGGATGTGGCTTCTGGAGTAGCTGCAGAAGAATTATAAAGGAGGTACCTTTTTTTGTACTTTTTCTCTGCCCACATACAATACGACCCTTATAAGTTGTTAACAATAAAGTGGAAAACAAAAATGAAAGTACCTAAGGGATTATATCCAGAAGTGTATAAAACATTTTTAGTTCTTAAGATCTCAACTTTGTCCTGGGGATATTTTCCATTTTAATAAAGAGATCTTGGAATAAAGGCAACAAAATCCAAAGGCACAAAGCAGTATCGTTTAGTTTTGGTTAAGAGTATTAGTTCGGTGTGAAATGATCCATATTCAGATCCTAGTTCCACCATTTATTAACTGTGAGACCTCAGGCAAGTCTCAGACACTCAGTTCTCTGCACTATAAAAAGGGGGTGATAATAGTTCCTATCTCATGAGTTTGTTGAAATGATTAAATAAGCTGGTGCGTACAAGGAATTTAAATGCAATGTCTGGCACATAACAAATGTAATCGAGTTTTGCTTTTTATCATTGTCATCATTATTATAGGGAGTGGACCTCCAAAAGGTGGTCATGGACTGTCTTAGGGCAAGAGAAATTTTTCCCTAGTGCTTCTCAAATCATGTGGGGAGCTGCTTGTCTTAGTGGTTGATTAGATTGCCTCCGGTGACTTCTTTATAAAGGATGGCCTCATACTCGGGTGCCAAACTTCTGCTTAGTGTGGGCATGAAGCAATAAGGGAAGTCTGTTCCATCCTTGGTGTTCCCGCTGCTCTTCCTCAAACTGCTCGTGCAGCATGTAGCATGTCCGATTGCGGTCAAGCGACCCATTTGTCTTTTCTGATGCTTTGCTCCTGGTGGTTTCCTTATAGGGACACTTTTACTCTTTTTTTTTGTCTTCCAGAGTGTTATATAGCTTGTTGAAAAAAAAAACGCACATTGTAAAAATTTAAACAATACAGACTGGGGGATATTTGCAACCATTTAGCTGATATTTGATGTGTTTTTATGCTGAAATCATGAGAGAAGTAGGCTATAGTCTCTCGTCAACCTCTTGACAATACAACAGTATAGACTGCAAAGAACATTTTTATGATCTGGATAAATTTGAAAACCTTTAATGTGCAATGATTTAGACTCATGTTTCAGATTAGATATATTCTATTTATGTATAGTCAAAAGAACTTATTTTCATGTTGAAAATAGTATAAAAGCCTCATGACTTTGTATACATAAATCTGGAGAGGTCACATAAGTGAAAACCAAAGAGCTGTAGGGATTAATTTTCTTTACTCTTTAGTCCTTCAGCATAAAGAGAATCTTTGTTATTCTTTTTGCTTTGTTAGGTATTTCTGACCCTGAAGCTCTTTTCTAAGACTTTATATTGCAGACATAATCTAACTCTGTTTCTCCTTGTTGAAATTATTTGTGAGAACCATACCTTGTATATTGCTCAGCTTCTACTCTTGGAATTAGAGTTCTACGATTTAAAAATAAAACAAAGTAAACTTTGTTATGGAAAGCTCTAGATCCTATATATACAAAATTAGAATTATATAGTGAAATCCCATGTACCCATCATTCAGTTTCAATAGTTATCAACCTTCTGCTGCACTTAATTCATCTATCTATCTCTTCCTAACATTTTTTGGGGGAAAGTAGGGGAGAAATTTAAAGTAAACTTCAGAAATTACATAATTTCAACTGTAAATACTTCATTGTATATCTCTAACACATATCCTTTGTTTTTATAACATAAAACAATGCCATTATGCTCATCACAATGAAAATAATCCTTAATATCATATAATACTCAATCCATATTCAATTTCCCTAATTGTCTCAAAAATGTATTATGCAGTTATTTTGTTGAAATCAAGATCCAAAAAAGATCCACACATTGCATTTTGTTGACATGTCTCTTAAGTCTTTTAATCTCTGACACTTCCTTTTTCCCCACCCCTCCTATAATTCTCTCCATTAATTTTCTGGAGAAAGATTCCTCTGATTTTATTTTACAGAATCATCTTTCACAAGTAGCATCTCCAGGCCCAAAGATAAAAGATTTTCTGGGTTCTTATATGAGGTCACAGGGGACAGAAGAAGCAAGACCTATGGGACACTTCTAAGGCTCATTTTTAGAATGTATGTATAAAAAAAAAACTATTCTAAACAAGAAGGAAGTGTAACTGTGAAAAAGGTTGACTTCATTTCAAGAAATACTGATTGAAGGCTTACTATGTGCAAAATATGCATTTGGAATTCAAACCAATCACTTCCCAGTGATCTTCTTTCTTTCAGAATGATGACTCTAAGAAGAATGATTTGCTTCCTTCACTGGTTCCTGGTAAGTACAAAGAATGCTGGTAGAAGGTGGAGTTGCTTGCTATTCATTGAACATACTTGAGTTGTTGTAAGACGGTTTATTTCTCCATTGGTTAGAGAAGTATATTAGTGATTTACCAGTGGTAAATCCTTTATAGTAGGTAACAATTTTCAACATGGATGTGGATAACATTTTGAAATTCATAATATAATTGAGGAGGTATGGACTTCCCAATATTCAGGAGATTCTAAAAATTAGCAGCTCAGAGTTAGTAGAAAAATAAAGCTACTACTATTAGAGGCCTCATTGCCCAGAACTTGGTCTAATGCAAATACACCCAGTTCCTGTGGTGAGGTCACTACTGTGAATAACGTTTGCATTAGGCCAGGGATTCTTAGCCCTGAGTTGACCAAGGAATCCCCTAAGTGGTAGGCAAAATTTTGTATATGTAGAGAGATGATGCCCAACTCTGTGTGGGTCTCGAGTTTTCTCAATCATTTCTTAAATTCCATTTCTTAATTTCTGTGGTTCTCTGCCTACTCTGTGTGTCTGTGCACACACATATAATTATTCTTGTCCCTAAAAATTCTATAATTCTTTGATGAAGATTCTTGACGTACAGAATTTTATTAATTGTAGTCAGTAAACTTTAGTTTTCCCCTGGATCCTACGTCTTTTGTGATTATCTCTTTTTCCAGGGTGGCAGAATGGTGTGTATTTAAATCCCACCCCTATACTTACTAGCTATAAGACTTTTGGCAAATGGTACCTCCTGTCAAATGTGTGCGAGAGAGCTAAGAAGCTAGAGGAATAAGTATCTTTAAAAAATGATTATCTTAAAAACGAATGTACAGGCTGGGCGCGGTGGCTCACGCCTGTAATCCTAGCACTCTGGGAGGCCGAGGCGGGCGGATCGTTTGAGCTCAGGAGTTCGAGACCAGCCTGAGCAAGAGCGAGACCCTGTCTCTACTAAAAATAGAAAGAAATTAATCGGACAACTAAAAACATATAGAAAAAATTAGCCGGGCATGGTGGCCCATGCCTGTAGTCCCAGGCTTGAGCCCAGGAGTTTGAGGTTGCTGTGAGCTAGGCTGATGCTACAGCACTCTAGCTCGGGCAACACAGTGAGACTCTGTCTCAAAAAAAAAACACACAAAAAACGAATGTACAAATACAGAGTGGAGGAGAGGAGTGTTTCCAGGAAATCACTGAAATCCTGTGTGCCTGGATTCAAATTTCCACTCTGCCACTTACTAGCTATGAGTCTCTTTTTACTCATCTGTAAAATGGGTACAATAATGAGGATTAACAGAAATAATATTTGTAAAGCTCTTGAGCACTTAGTAGGTGTTCAATAATATTAGTTTACTTTTCAGTTTCTATAATTTGCTATGTTCCAGTGGACTAAATATTAGCGATTTCGTGAGACTGGATAAAAGAGAGGCTGAGAAAACAAGATGGCCAAATTAATTTTTCTTTGGTTTCTTATGTAACTTAACTGGCTTTTGTTTGTTTTTCTTTTCAATAGGTCTTGTTTTTAAGAGCAGTTTTAGGCTAGGCTGACAGCAAAAAGCCAAATTAATTTTTAAATGCGATTATCGGTTATGCAGAATTTTTATTTCAGAATCCTATTTTATGTGTCCAGGAGAATCTACAGTCCCCTTATTGCATATGAGAAAGTGATACCTATAAATCAATGTCTCGCTATAAAAAATCAGTTTGGTCTTGAATGTTTCAGTCTAATATTTTCCACTTTAGCTGTGCACTTTGCAAGAACCTGTAGACCCAGCTACTCAGGAGGGTGAGCTGCGAGGATTGCTTGGAGTTCAAGTCCAACCTGGGCAACATCGCAAGACCCATCTCTAAAAAAAAAAAAATTTTCCACTTCTCATAAAAAACAAGTTTATTCAAAGAATATGGAATTAGAGGGAAGATTTTCAAGTCCAAGGCCAGAGACCTACTTTCATAACAAGCTGGCTGCCTCTCCTCAGAAGTTAGGCACCTCACACTGGCACCTGCTAGAATCCTAAGCCATCCTTCAGCATGTGTGAACGGCTCGGTGCAGAAGGAGTTTGGCATTCCCTGAGCTGGGCACCGGGGACTGGCTGCCCCAGTTACTGCGGATATCCCAACGCTTCTTGGACTTTCCAGGCTAATTTTAAGCACTTGTAGGGCTGATTTTAGAAGTCCAGTGCACTATCCATTGCACAATGGAGTGTAGGGCGATTTTAGAGGAAAAAAGATGAGGCTGTGTACTTACAGGAAAACAAAAACAATTTACTATAGATTCTTCTAGGCAAATGATGGTGCCCACATTTTTTGTTTTTGTTTTTTGAGACAAGGTTTCACTATGTTGCCCAGGTTGGTCTCAAACTCCTGGGCTCAAGGGATCCTCCTGAGTAGCTGGGACTACAGGTGTGCACCACCTCACCTGGCTCAAATGGTGCCCATATTAAAAACATAAAATTGCTTGAGTAGAAAACAGTGAGTCACAAGTCCTGCTTTGTTTCTGGATGGTGCATCCTCCTCTGGTGATCTCAGTTTTGTCTTCCCATTTCCTCAATTTGGGGATGGAGTTGATTGCAGTCTCAGACCTGGTGAGGTTTTCCCTCCAAAGGTGCGAACATAATATAGAACCATGTACAGGCCAAGAATAACTACTCTACGAAAAAGAAAAAATTGTGATATAAAGCATCTCAGGTGGCACATTGGGCTGCCTCTTTAAAAAATTTATAAAGCAAAGACGGGGGTTAGTAGAATGTCATATCCTCTGGACTTCGGTCTTCACTTTGAGGGACTACATAGTAGATTCCCTAAAGCCCCTAGTAGGAGATCAAAGAGTGTATGGAGTTTGCTGTTGGAATTTTAATTTTTACATCATTTCTAGCTTTTGTCATAACTGAAGGATTAATTCCCAAACCCTTATCTCAGTCCAGGATAAACTGTGATTAGGAACTGTGCTTAAAAGAATAGTGAAAAATGATTTTTGTGAAAACATTACACAAACAACGGCAAAGCGACTAATTTCTCTCTTTCAGGCTTATTTATAGATTCGAGTGACTCAAACGATAACAAAAGAAGCCAGTGGAGCCGCCTCTTTGACTCACGTCACTGTACTTCCTACAGGGCTGTGGCCTCTTCACTCTCCTTCTTGGCTGGAGTCTCTGGCTGGCGGAGGGGCAGGAAGAGTTCCTTGTGAAAGATGCTGACCGAATTTCTTCAGAGAGAGCTTTCCCCATCTGCTGCAAAGGTCATACGGGCTTCAGCTGCTGATACGAATCAAGTCATTTAAGAAACCCGCTGCATCCCTAAGCCCAAGACAGGGGGTCCCTGGTAGGCCCACAGATTCCAGCTGATATGCCATGTCTTCCAAAAAGTCCTCTTTCGGCCAGCGCGGTGGCTCACGCCTGTAATCCTAGCACTCTGGGAGGCCCAGGCGGGCGGATCGTTTGAGCTCAGGAGTTCGAGACCAGCCTGAGCAAGAGCAAGACCCCGTCTCTACTAAAAATAGAAATAAATTAATTGGACAACTAAAAATATATAGAAAAAATTAGCCGGGCATGGTGGCACATGCCTGTAGTCCCAGCTACTCGGGAGGCTGAGGCAGTAGGATCGCTTGAGCCCAGAAGTTTGAGGTTGTTGTGAGCTAGGCTGACGCCACGGCACTCTAGCCCGGGCAACACAGTGAAACTCTGTCTCAAAAAAAAAGCCAAAAAAAAACAGACCAAACAAAAAGCCCTCTCTCACTTCTCTGGCTCCCAGTGGCCTCTCATTTTTCTGCTTTTGCTTTTTTTGAGCTAGGATTTATCTACTGAATAATAATAACACTGGCTTTTTAATATTTATGGATTTTTAAAAAAAATCTAGTTCTCCTCAATGAGGTTATAACTATCTGGAGGGTAGGGGCAGTCCCTTTCTTTTTAGAGATGGGATATCGCTATGTTGCCCAGGCTGGACCTGAACTCCTGGGCTCCTGGGCTCAAATGATCCTCCTGCCTCAGCCTCCTGAGTAGCCGGGACTACAGGCATGTGCCAGCAGGCCTGGCTTGGGGTTGAGGGGAGTCAGTTTTGCAATGTCTGTTACAGATTCTGGTATACCCAGGATGGTGTCTCATAGTGGACAGAATTAGGGAGCACATTTATTGAATGATTGCTATATGGGCTGGAAGACAAATTCAGAGTTGGAAGGTTTAGATTTGAGTCCAGTCTCTGCTATATGAAAGTGTGACAAATCATTTAATCTTTCTGAGCCCCTGTTTCCTTATCTCTAAAATGAAGATGATAATATTTATCCTAAAGAGAGCTAATATTTATCGAACCCTTGCCATGTGTCAGTCACTGTTCTGAATGCTTTAAGTGTATCAGCTCATTGGCAGTGCTGCTATTAGCCCCATTTTACAGATGGGGACACTGAGGTTCAGATGTGTTCAGAGATGTTAAGTAACTTGCTTCAGGTCACCTAATAAAGGAAGAGCTAGGTTTTAAACTCAAGCAGTCTAGACCAGAAACCCACGCTCTTAAGTATTGTACTATAATGCTTGCATGGTTTAGAAGCTCATGGTGTGTAAGGAGCAAATGAATCAATGGATATGCAAATACTTTTGTAAATTGTAAGACACAATGCACTACTCTTACTTATAGTGGGCAGTCAATAAATGCTTTAGTTGAATTGTGAAGTGGCACAAAAAGTTTTTATACTTACATTCTTATGATGTTTTATATTTTTCAAAGTGCTTTCATGTATCTGATGCCTTCTAGATAACAAGTCACTTTAAAATCCACTTTGGAACAGTCAAGACATAAATAAATATCGGAAAGCTAAGTAAACAGGCCCAGAGATGCTAAACATCTTGCTCAGGGCACAAAGTGAGTTTAACCAAGCTGGAACTGGAATCTAAGGGTTTGACTCCTGGCCAATGCCTCTTCAGTATTGTTTCTTGTTGTTATTATTTATTAAATTGAAGCACGCAAGTTATCAATAATAAACAAAACCATTAAAATAATGATCTTTTCTCCTAGGCATTATCTCTTCCTAGAAGTAAGTTTAATCCTTTCAGGTTATTGCTGTTTTAAAAACAAAAATCCATTAAACTGCATTGTTAGGATTGTTCTGGGTGGGAACCCCAAAAATATCATAAAGCCTGCAAAACAAAAGCCACAGGAGTCTGGAGAGGCCAAGGTTATAAATCTAACTTCGACCACAGAAAGCTGCAGTCACACTGGCATTCCTATGTCCCCTGATAAAAAGGAAGCTACCCTCCTCCCCTATCTCTGCAGGTGTTACTCACTCACCCCAGAAAAACCCTCTATAAAACCCAAGGCTTTCCCCTCCCTCGGGGTGGATTTTTCACCTCCACCCATCTTCACCCAGATGCTCAAAATAAACAGCATTTTGCTGCACATGAGGCTTTGTGTGTCTCTCTCTTGGCTCCGGACCTAACATGCATTTTCTTATAAGGATTTCTTTTTTTCAAATAAAAGTACAGTATGCTTATTGCCAAACAAAACACAATGAAAGTAAAAATTCTCTATAATCCCACCGTTCAAAGATAACAGTTTTTAATGTTTTAATTTTGTCCTTCAACTTTTTTCTATGTATATATACAATTTTTACAAGTGCATTTTATGATGTTGTTTTATATAAGATTGTTTTTAGGCTGCCATACCATGATAATAAAGATAGAGTTAGTAATCTCATTTTATTGGCTACATAGTGTTTTTTTACTAATGTGCCATAATTTATTTATCTAGAATTAGAGATTATGTTTGAGAAGATGGGGAATAAGCCTTCCTAAACTTTAATCACTAGCCACAGAAACCAAAAATCCCAAGATAATGTGACTATGTTATATATTGGGGAAATTGATTTTAATTTTCAATTCCCTGGGGGAGGGGTTTGGTAATTATAAACAAAGAAACGTGAGAAAAAAAAATACTGGGGGGTTTTTACATTTTTTAATGTTGACATTTTCTCTTCAGTGCTCTGCCACTTGGCACGGTAGGAAAAAAGCTCTTTCCTTCTCTTCAAGATGATCCTTTCATTTTTCTTTTGTGGTTCACACACATTTAAATTTGACCTCTAAGCAATTTTTATGACGTTCCAAATGGAGTACTTTAGCTAACTCTGCTTTGCTTTGCAATCTGCAAACTTCTTACTTTTATGGAAACCCCAAACTGAGTTTGGCATGTGTTCCATTCATAGCTATACCTCAGAGAAATCTGCATTATGGCATGAAACCACTATTTACTAGCCACATGATCCCGGGCTGCACTGTATAGTCCTATGGTGGAGAGTCTGAATTCCATAAGCATTCTGCTCTCCGAAGCATTTGCTCTGGGTTGACTTCATCGTGTGTGTGTGTGTGTGTGTGTGTGTGTGTGTGTGTGTGTGTGTGTGTATGTATAGAGTGGATGGGCAGGGGTAGATGGTGGGTATTATTTTTTAATTTGCAAAATGACACCCTATAGCAGAACCCCAGTGGGGTAGGGGAGAGGACATGGGTCTTTTAGCAAGTCAGTTTTTCTGCGCCCGTCTCCTTATTTGTAAAACTAAGTTACTTATGCTTACCCGTTCCGACTCAGGAGGTTGTCCAGCGGGTCAAATTAGATTACACAAATGAAAGTGCTTTGTGAATAATGTGATAGCAATATTTAACAACAAAAATGATAATCGTCATCATTGCACCCTGGGCCTCCTTTCTTTTCAGCCGCTTGGCAAGCCCCAGTAGTTCAGGGACAAAACTGTACAGGTGGGCCTACCTAGTTCAATCTTTGTAAAGTGTTTTGAAATCCCTGCATGAAAGTGACCGTGTAAGAAAAAAGTGCAACGTCCTGTCTGTGACACTCAGGTCCTAAATTCAAGATTTGTGGTTAGTTTCATTCTCTTTGGCATCCAGCCTGGTGCTGTGTTTTATCGTGTTGTTGCTAATCTATTTGAAGGATTTTAGTCTAGGTAGGTCACCTTTCCTTTAAATGGACCAAGGTACCAGGGCCCTCTTTACATTGGCATGGAAAATATTTGTGTCAGATGTTTATCTAGCCAGGAACTGTCCGGTTAGACTTTCTTTGGCTCTGGCCGTTGGTTCATGGAGTCATAGACAGAAAGCCCATTCTGGAAGGCGTTTTGCTATCATCAGTCCGAATCTTCTCTTTTTGTATGTGAGGAAACTGAAGCCCTGGAGAGTTCAAGTGACTTGTCCAATAAACAAGCATTGGTACTGGGCTTGGAACCCATTCTTCTGAGTCCTCCTCCGTTTTCACAAAATATGTTGCAAAGATACCATAAAACCATAGAATCCCAGACTATTTGAAGCATGCTTCTTAAGTTAAAGAAAAAGTTAAAGTCTCAAAGGAGATAGAGAAAGAGTTTGGGATTCTCCTGGGTCAAGACCTTTCAGCCTGACTGGGTTCTCCGCCCCGACCTGCCTCGCCTTTCCCACTTCCTTGGCTACCTTACCTAGTCCCGCCCCCTTCAGGTGGCCCCACCGCTCCCTGGTAATCCAGCCCCCCGCCCTACAAGCGGAACCAATGTCCGTCCGCTCCAGGGTCGGCCGGATCTTTCTAGCTCAGACTCATCGCAGCGGTGACTCGGCAGCAGCGTCTCGCGTCATCAGTGACAGCCCCGACTCTTGCTACGCTTTGCGTCGCTCTGCCAGGAGCAGTCGCTTCCTCCTTGGCAAATAGTCCTCGGCAGGGTCCGAGTTCTTGGATAATCCGAGAGGGGAGGCTCGAGAAGTTGCAGTGTGGCAACGCGGAATCAACCAGGAGGTGAAGATAGGGACCGAAGTTTCTGCAATAGTGTGTGAAGTTAGTTAAAAACTCCCCGCTTCCTAGAGATCCCTCCGCCTGCAGTAGCGGTGGTGAGGCCGAGGGAGCCGCCATTTTGGATGTTCGGTTCCTGCTGCCACTGCTGCCGCCGCCCCCGGAGCTGCTGGTTTCATTCGAGGTTTCGGGCCGGTGAGTGTCACTCGTGGCACTGGGAGCATATTGCTTCTTTTGCCCCGCCGCTGCCGCCGGCGCTCGGCCGGAAGCTTCCTGTCAGTCCCAGGGGTCTGGTCTCAGGCTGCGGGGGGTGAGAAGAGAGGACTGAGAGGCTGGGCCAGGAGGGGCCCAGAGCCCCAGGGGCTGCTCCGACTTCTTGAGGGCAGACCCCGAGGCCTCGGACCGGGAGGTTCCGCGCACAGCGGCGTTCCGTGCGGTGGCGTTGCCCGGCTGGTGCGGGCCTCCTTGAACCCATTGACTTTCTCAGGCTGTGATCCTCCTTTGAGAGCTCATTCAGGGAGCCTGGGATTTAGCGGGGCGGGCCCCACCCCCGCGTGTCTTCTGTGAGCCACGTATCAGCGTTCTTCTATCTTGTGCCCAGGTCAAGTCTCTCAGAGAACTCTCAGTATTTCCAAATGCCCAGTTAATCGCTGCCTGCCCCTGCAATGCCGTCCTCTCAGAACCGGACATCGGCCTCGCCTCCCTCTAACCTTCCGATCAACTTCTTTACCAATTTTCCATGTTCTTTTTTTTTTTTTTAACTTACCTGCGAGTACACTGTTTACCCTTCCCAAACTCCTGGTTCTGCGGACATCAGTTTCTAATAATTCTCCTGGATCTTCCTGATTGCCTGAAGGAGTCGGGACGGTTGGTTGTGTTTCCGTGTTAGGGCTTGGTGTAGGAGATCCGTCGAACCATTCGCTCAGAGTGTACTTCAGCGGTAAATGTTTATAAAGCAGATTAAATGACTTTTAGGGGGCGGGGGCTGTCAAATGTTTTCTCATTTGTGGATTCCTTCCCTGTGCTGTACATTTAGCTTTTTGGTGCTTATTGTCACTGGTGTATTTTTCTTGGTATTATACATCCCTGATCATGGGAATCTGTCTGTGGAGAACATTAATTTGACGTAGGTAGAAAGGAGAGTTTGGCTGCTATAGTGATTAGTTAACAGAAGAGAGGAATGGTTTCTTAGTGATCTTAACTTTCAGGTGTTTGTACAGTAGTGATCTGCGCTGACTGATTCTAAAAAATACGTGTATTGACTTCATGTATTGGATTTTTCTGGGGATAGTTGGATTTTAAGTATTCACTTCCACTGTTCCCCATAATATTTGTTGGACTGTATACGCCTTAACTTTCAGTTTGAAAAATGTGGACCTTCGAGGTACCTGTAATCTCCCCGCTTTTGTTCTACTCTTAAAGTATGCTTGCAATCTAGTGCGCTTGAATAAAAAGCATTTCACAATCATGCACTGGTTGTCTCCTACATTTCAAGTTGGGTGAGTGTGATTGAATCACCCCTATTCATCTCAGCCTGGGTTTTTACATCTGCAAAAGAGAAATAACTTTTTTGAAATCACAGTATAGTGACTGCTGAAAATTAATTATTTGAACTGAGTCAAATCTTTTAATACTGCTAAGCCACATATAGATGCATTATTCTTATCTGGCTATTGAAATGAGACTGTAGGTAAATTTCTGTACAGGTCACATGGGGTCTCAGGAGAAGACTGAATATTTTCAGTGTAAACACTCAGTGTTCTTGTTATTTGTTTTAAGGACATTTTTCAAAAATATATTAGTTATTATTAGATATTATTTCGTTGAGTGTGTATTACTCTGAAGCTATGGAATTTTCTCTTTTGGTTTAAGGGAACTGTCAAACACTGGACACCTATCGAATGCTCTCTGATTTACTAAGTAGCCCCTTGCAGTTTCTACTGAAATGTTCCATTTTTGAGTTACATTTTTCAAATAAGGTATTGGAAGAGCTATCAGATAGGTGTTACTCAATGCAGTTCATTTCATATTATGATGTGCTGATATTTAAACGTCATTCATTCTTAAGTTGTTTGCATTCACTTGTGGAAAGTGTCTTTTTGCTTTAACAAATTACCGGCAAAGTACTGTTTAATGGATTGATCAGCACACATATAAATGTGTACTTTCTCTAAGGTTGTTGAGCATTACACTTGAATTAATTAACATTAGTGTTCAGGAAACCTCCATTCATTTCTTTTCTTTTTTTTTTTTTGAGACAGAGTCTCGCTCTGTTGCCGGGGCTAGAGTACAGTGGCATTAGCCTAGCTCACAGCAACCTCAAACTCCTGAGCTCAAGCGAGCCTCCTGCCTCAGCGTCCCATGTAGCTGGGACTACAGGTGCAGGCCACCACACCCAGCTAATTTTTCTATTTTTAGTAGAGACTGGGACTCACTCTTGCTCAGGCTGGTGTTGAACTCCTGAGCTCAAGCAATCCTCCTGCCTCAGCCTCCCAGAGTGCTAGGATTACAGGCGTGAGCCACCGCACCAAGCCTCCATTCATCTTCTTTTGGGAGCATTTGCTTGTTCTTTGATCTAGTCTGTCACTGACATTTCTAGATTTGAGGGCAAATTTTAGAGTGAAACTATAAAATACAGAAATTGCCAGAAATGCCTTGGTGGTATTTCACCCCAGTATTTATTTTAAAAAGTTTTAAAAATCAGTGGTATGCAAACAAAAACAGAAACCTGTGTTTTTTATGATTTATAAAAACTAAATCATGCAAACATCAAAAGTTGAATATTTTCCAAAGATTATTTTTAATTAAAAATGAGTTGGAAATGTACATACCAGAACAGATTTTCACAATGCTTAATCCCCTTATTTGCATTTGATGAGGATTTTTAAATTTTGTGTGTGCAGCAGGACTTAATTGATATCAAAACTTTAAAACTCTTATTTAGGTTTAGTTTCAGAAAATCTAAAATTATTACCTTTCTTTAAATAGCAGCAACTTGTTTAGCTGTTGCAATTTATTTATTTGTTTTTTGAGACAGAGTCTCTGTTGCTGGGGCTAGAGTGCAGTGACGTCATCATAGCTCACTGCAGCCTCAAACTCCTGGGCTTCTCTTACCTCAGCTTCCTGAGTAGCTGGGACTACATGCCCGTGTTACCATGCCTGGCTAATTTTTCTATTTTTTGTAGAAATGGTGTTTCGCTGTGTTCCCCAGGCTGGTCTCAAACTTCTGGGTTTAAGTGATCTTCCCGCCTCAGCCTCCCAAAGTGCTAGGATTACAATTGTGAGCCACCTGCCTGGCTAGGTGCTTGTAATTTAGTCTTTCCTTGCTTTATGAATTGTTTTTAGTTACTGATTTTGGCTTTCTTTCATCTGTTACTTTTATTCACTTTCTAATGCAGGGTAATATTTTTAAAGTAGCAAGTGATTTTAAAATTAAGAGAACATATGTATTTATATAATCTCTTGTATTTCTTGGCTTATAGATTTTAAAAATCGTATCTCTGTCAAAACATATTAGGATTTTTCTAGTTGCCTTTTTGTGTAGAAAATTCTATTTCAGTGAAGTCAGGAAAGAGAAAAGGGGAAAGAGGTGTCATTTCTACCTTGAAAATACATGTAAGTTTTTTTTCTTCACTGAAAGAGTAACACAAAGCACTTAATTCTGCGTTCTGGTTGCTAGAAGAAACCTGTCAAAGTTTGAAGTGTCCCGAGTGAGGGGGGGAACCCCACACTTGGAAAACTTGTTGAGTCAGCATTAGCTGACACTTTAGTATACGAAGGCAAGGTTTAGGATAAAATGATTGAAATAAGAAATGCTTTTTTCACTAGGTACTTGGAAGTTTAATTTTTTTAAAACCTACTCAATTGGAGAAATAAAATTAATAAGTTATAAATGTTGTTAGTGAAAAATTAAGGTTTAGAAGGAAAAAATTTTATAAAAACTGAGGAAGCCAGGCGTGGTGGCTCACACCTGTAATCCTAGCACTCTGGGAGGCCGAGGCAGGAGAATAGCTCGAGGTCTGGAGTTCGAGACCAGCCTGAGCAAGATCGAGACCCCGTCTCTACTAAAAACAGGAAGAAATTAGCTGGACAACTAAAAATATATAGAAAAAATTAGCCAGGCATGGTGGCGCATGCCTGTAGTCCCAGCTACTCGGGAGGCTGAGGCAGGAGGATCGCTTAAGCCCAGGTATTTGAGGTTGCTGTGAGCTAGGCTGACACCACCCACTCTAGCCTGAGCAACAGAGTGAGACTCTGTCTCAAAAAAAAAAAAACAACAACAAAAGCTGAGGAAAATACATGTGACCTTTGTACTTTATGAATAATAAAAGACATCTTAAACGCAAGTGGTTTTTCTCCCCCTTTCTCTGTGAGAAGGAGGAGAAAGAGTACAATAGTCACAGTGTAACCTGATAGGCAGTTGCTTTGCAAACTCAAGCTTGTGTGTTATACTGAGCATCCTAGACTTTTCAGTTTGTCTGGTTTTGAGGTTAATGTTATAGATTCCTGGGAGTAGCAAATATGAGAAAAACGTGGTCTTAGATATTTGGGACTGTGAAATAACTTTTTGCACTCCCCTTTTTATAATCCTTTGTGTTAAAATTAAGACTGTCGTAGAATAGATGATGTACACTACAGGTTGAGAATCTTTAATCTGAAATCCCAAATGCTTCAAAATCTGAAACTTTTTGAGCACCGACATGGAGCATTTTAGGTTTTGGATTTTCAGATTGGGGATGCCCGTCTAGTATAATGCAGATATTCCAAAATCTGAAAAACTCTGAAATCCGAAACACTCGTGATCCCAAGCATTTCAGATAAGGGATACTCAAATTGTATTTGGTTGTAAGAGATAACTTTTGTAAATGGTAATACAGTTGTGCAACTCAAAGTAAAAGGAGTTCCATTATTGGTTTCACAGCTCAAGTTAGTGAACCTAAACCTCACTATTGAGAAATTGTTCACTTTTAAGCTGAAGAAAAGGAAAGATTTTTAAAAATTTTCTTTTGTTAAAAAAATCCGCATAAAAAATTGATTCCTTTCCATTTTTTTTAAAAATTTGAAATCGTTATACTTTTAAAACATGATGAAAATATTGATTTGAGATGACTGGTTGGGAAAACTAGCTGAAAATAATTAGGCACACTGTATAAAATTAATTGAATCTTTGTAGATATTAGGTTTTTGGTATTGTTACTGAAGGAGAAAACCTTCATTGTAAGAAAAAATACTATTGTGGTAGTACTCAATATATTTGATGTTTTAAAATGTGTATTTTTTCTCCACCAGTGAGAGCATGGGCTCTGTATTTTCTTTAGAAACTTTTCATGATGAAAGCTTAATAAATGGTGTTGATTATTAAAGAAAGTAGAATGAGGAAGTAGCTTACACCTTGAATTTCCTAGCATTTGATTGTATGTATCATTTTTGTTTACACACACACTGAACTTTCTGCTGTTCCTTGAATACCTCATACCCGTTCATTCGTATTGTACATGTTCTGCCTATATCTGGAAAGCTTTTCTTTCTCTGTTCTACCTAGTGAACCCATTCTTCCTTCTTCTCTACCCGCAGGCATATTCTCTACCCACAGGCATAGGGGTGTAGCACATTTCAGTACTTGTTGAATAGTCTCTTTTTCCTTCAGCTTCTGAGAACTGTCTAATTTATGGTATCCCTAGCACACAGCACTGTGCCTGGCACTTAGTACTTACTGGGTAGAGTAGATGAAAGATAGTAATTTGGAAAAATTGTTCAGGTATTCTGACATACAGTAATTAGTCAATGCTAGAGCCAAAAGCAGTCAGGGTCCTGATTGAGTTATGGGATTCTACTGCAAGTCATTTACTTGTGGCTGGTAGCGTTGATGTCAATGAAGTTTATTTTCAGGTTTAGAAAACATGTAAAATCTTGTCTTCTATCTCTGAAAGTATTAGAGTGTTTAAATATTTAATTCCAAAATAGACATTAACCTTTTCTCTTTGTGATTTACTCAGCAAAAGCTTCAAGTGACAGCAAAGAAATCTGCTTTTCCCACCATCTTTTCTTTCTTTAGAATATCTATTATGTAATTCATTATGCTTAAGGAACTAAGAGTAAGTTGGGAACTTCAGTCTTTTTCCCAACAATGGAAATATGTTGATAGTTCAATGATTTGTTACTGACTTCCCCCATTTTGTGTGTGTGTATGTTTTAAGATACACGATCTCACTATGTTTCCCAGACTGGAATTCAGTGGCTGTTCACAGTCATGATCATAGCACATTACAGCCTTGAACTCATGGGCTCAAGCGCTCTTTCTGCCTCAGCCTCCCAAATAGCTGAGACTGTAGGTACACACCACTACACCTGGGTTTGTGTTTGAATGATATACTTTTATCCTTGTGAGATTTTTTTTGTAATTGTCCATTGTAATAAGTGAAAAAATGGAAAGATATTCTCTTAAGAAAGCTGCTAATTTCCACAACCCTTTCCATTGTTACTCCCCAACCATTTTACCAGATTGTGGGTATCTTCAATATTTCTCTCCATACTTAGGACTTTATATATTAACATAAATGTGCATGTATAGGAAATCTTTGCCTTTACAAAAGAGAGATTATATTGTTTATATTACTCTATGAAAAGCTTTTTTAAACATGGTCAGTAAATATAATTCTGTCTTGTTCTTTCTTTTTTTTTTAAGACAGGGTCACGCTCTCTTGCCCAGGCTACGGTGCAGTGTCCTCATCATAGCTCATTGCAACCTCAAACTACTGGGCTCAAGTGATCCTCCTGTCCCAGCCTCCTGAGTAGCTGGGACTACAGGCGTGCACCACCACACCTGGCTAATTTTTCTATTTTTTGTGGAGACCAGGTCTGGCTCTTGCTCTGGCTGGTCTCGAATTCATGGCCTCAAACAGTCTTCCCACCTCAGCCTCCCAAAAAGTGCTAGGATTACAGGTGTGAGCCACCATGCCCTGCCTATCTTGTTACATTGTATCTTTTTTTTTTTTTGAGATAGGGTCTCATTCTGTCACTCAGGGTGGGATGTGGTGGCTTGATCGTAACTCTTTGTAACCTGGAACTCCTAGGCTCAAGTGATCCTCCCACCGCAGCCATCTGAGTAGCTGGGACTATAGCCATATACCACCGTGCCCAGCTAATTTTTAAATTTTTGTAGAGACCCACTACGGGGTCTCACTGTTTCCCAGGCTGGTCTGAAACTCCTGGCCTCAAGTGATCCTCCTGCCTTGCACTCCTAAAGTGCTGGGATTACAGGGGCAGGCCACCCCACCTGGCTTTAAGGGTTTTTTTTTTTTTTCCCCTGTTTTTTTTTTTTTTTTTTGGCAATATCTTTGTCAAAAGGTGGTGGGTTTATTTTTATTTTTATTTATTTTTACTTTTTTTGAGACAGAGTCTACTAGCTCTGTCACCCAGACTAGAGTGCTTTGGCGTCAGCCTAGCTCACAGCAGTCTCAAACTTCTGGGCTCAAACGGTCCTCCTGCCTCAGCCTCCAGAGTAACTGGAACTACAGGCACACGCCACCATGCCCGACTAATTTTTTCTATTTTTAGAAGAGACAGGGGTCTTGCTCTTGCTCAGGCTGGCCTCCTGACCTCAAGCACTCATACCTCAGCCTCCCAGAGTGCTAGGATTACAGGCATGAGCCACCCAGCCTGGCCTTAAGGTGTACATTGAGAGAGCAATTTTTAAATAGCTATTGTGTCTTGTAGCATGAATGTACCATAATTTATTCAGCTATTTTCTTGTAGACATTTAGATCGTGTCTAGATTTTTGCCACTGTAAACAGTGCTACAATAAATATCCACGTACATGTCACCTTATTTGCTGATGCTTTTATTTCTACAGACTAGAGTCTCCAAACTGGGATTTCTGTGTTAACAGAGAAATGTGTTTTAAATGTTATTACAGATTACTCTCTAAATTGGTTGTCATAATTTTCACTCCTACTAGCAGTATCCATATCATTAAACCACTGGATGTAAATACTTAATTTTTACTAGTCTGCTAGATGATAAATGGTGTCTCAGTTTTGTCTTAATTTTAGTTTTCCTGTTGCTGGGGTTAGACTTACTTGATATACTTAATTACCATTTGGATTTCCTTTTCATTTCTCTCGTTTTTCTCCTTTTCTTATCTTGTAGGAACACCTTATGGAATATTAATTCTTTGTCATATAGCACATGTATTTTGCTTGTCTTTCATTTTTCTCTTAACCTTATTTGTGTCACAGACATTTTTAAGTAGTCATAAATGTCCCTCTTTTCTTCTATGGCTTCTGAAACTGTCTTACTTAGACAAGTTCCTTCTATACTAAGAATATGCAAATGTTCTCCTAAATATTCTTTTTAATATTGTGGTTTAAAAAAATTAAGCATTAATGTAGTTACTCATCTGGAGTTAACATTTGAATGGTATGTGAGGTTGGGGGGGGTAGTATGTGATTTTCCTTTGTATAGAGAGCCAGCTGTTCCAGGACCAAGCAAACCATTCTTTCCTCAATGAATTAAAAGGCACCTTGTTATATGTTAAGTTCCCATATTTGCTTTATTTTTTACATGTTCTGTTTTTCTCTTCCTTTACCATTTTTTTACTGTTTTGGGTAACTTAGCTAGAAAGTTACTTTCTATGAAGAAAAGTTTCTATCACTATAGTTTTTCATTTTTTTTTTTTTACTACTCTTAAGTATGTATTCTATTATCTATATGGATTGAAAATGATTTTGAGTTCAGAAAAAACTCAAAAAAAGCCCACTGCTTGGAATTACATTGTATTCATATATTAATTTTGGAGGCCTGACATTTGTTAATGATAATTTTTTGTTGTTATGGTGTGTCTCCATTTGTTCAAGTTAATTTTAGGTTTTTCAATAGATGT
>NW_012152729.1:300087-303940 GCF_000956105.1 Propithecus coquereli | reverse complement strand
CACTTTAGTACGTTTTTGTTAATAACATTAGGGTTGGGAGAGTGAAAATTGCCTTTTATTTCATTAGTGTCAAATTATTAATTGATGTTTGTCTTGTTTACCTATCATTGTTTAATTGGGCTTTATTGTTTTTCATGCATCTTAATGCTATTGAATTGTTCAGTAGGCATGTTTGCATTTACATGTATCTATTTTTTTTAAATTTGAGTTTTGGTGAATTTTGGTTATGGGTAATTAAGCATAAAAGAAGATTACTGTAATTACTGTGTCAATTTAGGGAGAAATGAACTTAATACCTCTTAGGAGGATGCCAACTGGCTGCCTAGACAGGGTGTGTTGGTATCTCCACGTGGTCACATGTTCCACTGCTTGTTCCTTAGCCTTGAAGATACAGAAACTGCATTTTAGTAGTTCACTTACAGGTGATTCATATCGATCACTTATAGTGATTTGTAAGTTAGAGTAATACTATAGTGTAGTAATTCACAAAGGGGATATGGTTTTCTCCTTGTGTCTATGTGTGTTTGCTTTCCATAGCGCGATGTTCCTTCTCTGGAGGTATGTGGGAATTGATTTCCTTGGGAGGGCATTTAATAATCAGAAAGTTGAATTGTGAGCCTGAAACAAAAAGCATAGAAAGTTGGATATTCTTTTTTTTATTTTTTATTTTTTTTATGAAGTGTGACCCATGACAAGTTGGATAATCTTGAGTGTTTCATCATCCTAGGCCATGGTGAAACCTGATGAAAAAACAGTCCTCGTCCCACAATGGTGCTTGCTTCTCCAGTGACCAAAATGCTCACCCTCTGATTTAATCTCTTATTTAAACAGTGATATGCTAACATTGGTCTCCCCCCCTTTTTTTTTTCACTCCATATGCCATTTCCCTTCTTTGAACACATTTCTTCATATGGGGGAAATAGATGTGTATCCTCCTGGTCTCTCCCTCCAAAAGAAAGAAAACCACAAAAACACAAAGACAGTGAAAAACCAGCTAAGTCAGTTTAATGACAGCGAGTATCTCTAAGATATGTTAGAAAGCAAAAAAATATGTTAGAAAGTTAATTGAAATATAATTCCTTCACTTGAATCTTTTCTCATTGTTTAGCAAGAAAGACTTTTTCAAGTATAATCTTTGTGTTGGATAGAAAAGGGGGAGATTTTCATTGTTGAAAAATTAAAAGTTAGGGTGTTTTTTAGATCGAGAGCCCAGATATCTTTAGCTCTAGGGGAAGAGTGACTATATAGCAGCAGTAGGAGCTCCAGTTTTTTGGTTACATGTTCTGTTGTTGGCTGTCTGTAGCTCAGAGCTCACAGCAGGTAGTGTGGGTTCTGAAGTAGAGAGAAAGTTATTTGGGCAAGGCAAAAGAGCAGACTGGGTTAAGTCCTGACTGCCTATTCCCCGTAGCTGTTGGTGAGCAGCCTTTATGTTGTGTGCTTTGGAAAGGACGAGTACATTTTTTTAGATAAGACTCATTTTTTCGCATTTAAGATTGAATAAATGCAATATTTATCAAGTTCCTACTCTTATAAGTACGGAGAATACATGCCTCTATGTTTTTTAATACTTGTTTCCTCTATATATGAGTTTTATTTATTTATTTGTTTTTGATGCTATTTTTGTTTTTTTCGCTTGCCATTGGGTGACTTTTTTTTTTTTTGAGATAGGATCTTGCTCTGTTGCCCGGGTTAGAGTGCAGTGTCATCATTGTAGCTCACTGCAACCTCAACTCCTGGGCTCAAGCGATCGCCCGCCTCCGTCTCCCAGAGTGCTAAAATTATGGGGGTGAGCCACTGCACCTGGCCCTCATTTTTTTTCTTTTATGGATTGTGCCTTTGGTGTAACAAACATCCAGGAACTCTTTCCCTAACCCCAGGTCATGAAGGTTTTTGTCTATGATGTCTTCTAAAAGTTTTATAGTTGTACATTTTACATTTAGATCTGTGATCCATTTTGAGTTAGGTTTAGGTTTATGTTTCACTTTTTTGTATATGGATATTCAGTTGTGATGTGCATTGAGTTGTTCATAGTATTACCTAATTATCCTTTCCATATCTCTAGTAATAATCCCTTCTTTCATTCCTGATATTGGTAATTTGTGTTGTTTCTCTTTTTTTCTTCTGTAGTCTAATCTGGCCAGAGGTTTATCCGTGTTGTGTAAAACTGGTTCTGTTTTATTCTGAGAAGTATTCCATTATATGGATACACCATTATCCATTCACCTGTTTATGGACATTTGGGTTATTTACAGTTTTTGGCAATTATAAATGAAGCTTCTGTGAACATTTATGTACACTTCTTGGTGAGGATATATTTATTTCATGACTTGTGGGTAAATACTTCTCCTGGGTAAACACTGAGTATATTTGCTGAATCATATGCTAAATGTACATTTAAGTTTATAGGAAACCTCCAAATTGTTTTCTAAAATAGTTGAACCATTTTTAGTCCCATGAACAGTCTGTGAAAATTCACTTGTTTTATATTATTGCAACACTTGGTGTGGCCAGTCTTTAATTTTAGCCATTCTAATGGTATGGAGCAGTATCTCATTATGGTTTTAATTTGCCTTTCCTTGCTAATTAATAATGTTAAGCATCTTTTCATGTGCTTATGGCCGTTTATATATCTTTTATTGGTAAGTATCTATTTAAATCTTTTACCCACTTTTAATATTTTTCTTTTATCCATTTTTAAATACAGTTGGCTTATTGTTGAGTTGTAAAACTTATATATCCTGCGTATAAGTCCTTCGATATGTGTTGTGAATATTTTTACTCTTTTTGCGACTCGCCTTATTTTCATAATAGCATCTTTTGAAGAGCAAAAGTTTTACATTTTTATGAAGTCTAGTTTATTAAGTGTTTTTTTTTTTTTAATACTTTATGCTTGTGTGTGAAGTCTCTGTTTAACCTAAGTTTGCAAAGATTTTTCTCCTGTGTTTTTTTTTGGGTTAATTTTAGTTTTAGCTTTGACTTTTAGGTCTATGATGCATTTTGAGTTAATTTTTGTGTATAGTGTGAAGTTAGGGTTGAGGTAAATATTTTTCCCCATGTAGATATGTTTCTCCTATTTGATAACTTTGGCTTCTTTGTTAAAAATCATTTGAACATATGTGTGTGGGTCTTTTCCTAAATTTTCCATTTTGTTCCATTATTCTCTGTTTGTCCTTAAATTCAGTTCCACATTGTCTTGATTACCAAAGCTTTGTAGTCATTCTTGAAATTAGATGGTACAAATTCTCCACCTTTGTTCTTTTTTTCCCATGACTGTTTTGGCTGTTTATAGGTCCTTTATTAGTATATATCTTTTACTTTTTAAAATTTTATCATTATTTTTTATTGAGACAGACTCTCGCTCTGTTGCCCTGGGTAGAATGCAGTGGCGTCATCATAGCTCACTGCAACTTCAAACTCCTGGACTCAAGCAATCCTTTAAGAGCCTCAGCCTCCTTAGTAGCTGGGACTATAGGCACACGCTATGACAGCCGGCTAATTATTGTATTTTTAGTAGAGACAGGGTCTCACTCTTGCTCAAATTAGTCTCGAACTCCTGAGCTAAAGCAATCCTCCTGCCTCGGCCTCCCAGAGTGCTAGGATTACAGGTGTGAGCCACAGGGCCCAGCCTGTTTTTTATTTTTAAAAGCTATTCATGATACTAATACCTTTTTCTCTGAGGTGGGTTTATTATTATTTTTCCTCATCACATTTTCAAAGTGTTATTTATCCAATGTACAAAGATGATTACTGTTTGTTGGATGTGTTTTAATCTGTAAATTGGTCTTCTCTCTTAATCTCTCATATTTTGTGGAGTTGAAGTATGATTGCGATGATATTTATCTGATACTTTGTT
>NW_012152729.1:299388-300037 GCF_000956105.1 Propithecus coquereli | reverse complement strand
TCAGGCTGGTCTCGAACTCCTGACCTTGAGTGATCCACCCGCCTTGGCCTCCCAGAGTGCTAGGATTACAGGCGTGAGCCACCGCGCCTGGCCCCCATACCTTTTTTACTAAATTTATTCCCAGGTATTTTATTTTGACACTGTTATCAATGAGACTTTCTACCATCCATTTCTAACTAATTAATACCAGAAACTTGTATAAATGAGTATTGTACAATTTTTAGCTGTCTGTGGACAACCCTCCTACCTCCCCTTTTGTATCCAGAATTAATAGAACTTGGATTCATGAAGAATATGCTAGGGAAAATTTGTCATCTTAGTATAAATAACTTTCTAATATTTCTACTTGTTGTTCTGTAGAAAAATGCCCTTAGATAAGTCTTTTTGAGATGAGTTTGAAAGTTTGTAATTTTGCTTTATCCCTTTTTGTAGTTTTTGTTAATTTGTTCGAATTTTCAAAGCAAGTTTTATTATTCAAGTTGTACATATCTGTTACTTGAAAGATGTCGGAAAATATATAGAAGTTGAAAAGGCATATGATTTACAGCAGGCACAGATAACTTCCCTGAACGTTAATTATATCCTTTGGGACATGTCTTTAAAAAACTAAAATTCTGTTTATATTACTCTATGAAAAGCTTTTTTAAAC
>NW_012152729.1:225978-294857 GCF_000956105.1 Propithecus coquereli | reverse complement strand
ATCCCAAGTAGCTGGTATTACAGGTATGAGCCACTGCACCTGGCTTCATTTAATGTTTTTGTTTGTAGCCTTTCCTAGAAATTTACTGAGTCGAGGGGTTTGTATTTAATAGGTTTGCTGAAGCTCAGCAAGCTTTGCTTAACTTAGCTAAACTGAATTTAGCAAGTCTTGAATTCTTAGAAATCAATCAATTTAAATAAGTTGTATGAATGGTTTTGGTAATAAAAAATGTGAATATCTCTATTTAATGTCTTTCCATATCCAGAGGATGCCAGCCCCCATCAGATTGCGGGAGCTGATCCGGACCATCCGGACAGCCCGAACCCAAGCCGAAGAACGAGAAATGATCCAGAAAGAATGTGCTGCAATCCGGTCATCTTTTAGAGAAGAAGACAACACATACCGATGTCGCAATGTGGCAAAATTACTATATATGCACATGCTGGGCTACCCTGCTCACTTTGGACAGGTAGGCTGGGCTGAGACCACATCTAGCAAGGGTATTCTTCTTTGTCTTTTTTTTTTTAAAATAGTGATGGGGTCTCCCTTCGTTGCTCAGGATGGAGTGCAGTGGCTATTCACAGGTGCATAAGGCGATACAGCCTTGAACTCCTGGACTCAAGGGATCCAGGGCACTCTTCTTTGAATGATACTATAGCTCAGGGAGTGTCAGTCGTTTTCTGGTGCGGAGGTATTTTTGATAACCTTGTAGTCTGGTCGTTGAGGAATTGAGGGTAGGAGTGAGAGAGCAAGCTGCAGCCTTGGAAGGTATGATATTGCCATCAGTTATGCTTTCCATTGGGAATCTCTCATTATGTGGATCAGAGAGTGTTTTGATGGTGGCGGCTAGCTTGTTTAAAGATTGATCAGGATTAACCAGGAGGTTGTGATTGTTCTGCCAGAAGGCCTGGACTATAAGGAGTATTTAAGAAATGTTTGCTAAATGTTTTCTTAGTTATTTTTTCTGTGTATGATGTTACATGGAAAAATTCATAACAGATGTTCTTAAATTAAAGAAATTAGGCAGTTGCCAATTGGTGGCATCTATTTTGTCGTAATTACCTCATGCCTTGGTTGTTACAACTTCTGTGCAGGTCTGCCTCCTGATTCTATCCTGTAAACAAATGTATGCTATTCGATATATCCAGTCTGGGCTTTGAGGATGATATTCTCAGTGATAAGTGCTTTTCTTTTCTTTTTTTTTTTTGAGACAGAGTCTCACTCTTGCCCTGGCTAGAGTGAGTGCCGTGGCGTCAGCCTTGCTCACAGCAACCTCAAACTCCTGGGCTCAAGTGATCCTACTGCCTCAGCCTCCCGAGTAGCTGGGACTACAGGCATGCGCCACCATGCCCGGCTAATTTTTTCTGTATATTTTTAGTTGTCCGATTAATTTCTTTCTATTTTTAGTAGAGACGGGGTCTTGCTCTTGCTCAGGCTGGTTTTGAACTCCCCAGCTCAAACAATCCTCCCGCCTCAGCCTCCCAGAGTGCTAGGATTACAGGCGTGAGCCACCGCGCCTGGCCGATAAGTGCTTTTCTTTATAAGGGGGATTTAGTCACAGAAAAGGAAATAGTGGATTTTTATTTCATACTAATGCTGTTAAATTGTATTTCACTTAATTTAAGAATATATTATATGCTGAAAGTCTTTTAAAGGAAAAGACTGCAAAATTGAAAGAATGTACAATACTAGGTAAAAGGAGAAAAATACTATTCATATTTACTTTATTTAAAGATAACTATTGTTAGTATTTTGATGTATTTATTTATTAATTTATTTTGAGACAGGGTATTGCTCTGTTGCTCAGGCAGGGGTACAGTGGTGTCATCATAACTCATGGCAGCCTCAAACTCCTGAGTTCACGAGATCCGCCTGTCTTAGTCTCCCTGTAGGGACTACAGGTGCATATCACCACGCCCAGAAAATTTTTCTATTTTTAATAGAGATGAGGTCTCGTTCTTGATCAGGCTGGTCTCGAACTCCTTGCTTTAAGCAATCCTCCCGTCTTAGCCTCCTCGAGTGCTAGGATTAAAGGCATGAGTCTAAGGCTGGCTGATGTATTTAATTTGTCAGGAAAGATGGCCATTGGTTTATTTTCTGTTTAGCTCAGTAACTTCAGTGGAGGGAGATCTCCTGCCCCCAAGTTAAAACAAAAAAAGTACTGGATTGAATATTTTCAGATTCACTTGGGTTAGTTTTATGCTTATTTTGAGATTGGAAGTGGGGTCAACCTCTTTAGAAATATGTGATTGAGAGTTGGAGAGTATTAGTTCCCCAAAGAAAAATTGAGGTATTAATATCAGAAGAAAGGGAGACTGGATCAGAGAAGGGGGAGAGGTAAAAACTAGAGCTGTCTCATCAATATATTCATACGCGGTTTTGAATAGAATTAGTGTCATAATAGCATTCTTCTCTTTCATATAATCTATCACGAACAGTTTTTAAAAATGTAATTAATACATTCTTTGAAATGTATTTCTTATTCATATAGAGATAAGGGGGGGAATTACATCCTGAGGCACTAATATTTCAAGTTATAAGCTTTTACCACATCAAAAATTGATTGAAGTGGTTATCCATATAACGTATGACTGTGGTCCCGAATCCCGGGCTGCAGACTAGTGCTGGTCTGTGGCCTTTCAGGAACCAGGCCACACAGCAGGAGGTGAGTTGCGGGCCAGTGAAGCTTCATCTGTGTTTACAGCTGCTCCCCATCACTCACATCACCACATAAGCTCCGCCTCCTGTCAGATTGGCAGTGGCATTAGATTCTCATAGGAGCATGAGCCCTACTGTAAACTGTGCATGTGAGGGATCTAGGTTGCGTGCTCCCTATGAGAATCTAATAACTGATGATCTGAAGTAAAGCTGAGGCAGTGATGCTAGTGCTGGGGAGCGGCTGCAAATGCAGATTATCATCAGCAGATCATTAGAGATTACCATTATTGACTGCACAGTAATATGCCCATAAAATGGTTCATATCTGCATTCTCTCACCTGTGTGTATAAATCACAGTGCCATTTTCATTTAATTATTTATAATAACAGTCACCCTTTAATTGCATTTTGTGTGTTAGCACTGTTCGTTACAGTAACCAGTAGCTGCATGTAGCCATTGGCTTCTTGAAATGTGGCTCTGTCAGCTGAGGAAAGTAAATTTTTTTTGATAGTTGACTCAATTATTGGAAAACTTTTAAGCATGTTTTAAACACCTTGAATATATATGAATATACTTTATCAATGATAACTTTTATGAAATCTAAATGTAGTTCAGGTATTTCTGATGAAAATGTGTACAAATTGAGATATGCTGTTATAAATATAAAAGTACATACTATGTTTAGAAGCCATAGTACAAAAAAAAGAGTGTAAAATATATAATTAATGAATTTTATGTTGATCATATGTTGAAACGATATTTTAGATGTATTGGTTAAATAAAATATTATTAAAACTAATTTCACCTTTATTTTTTACTTTTTACTGCAGTATTTAGTATGATGCTGTCAGTGGAAATAAAATATGAGCCACATATAAATTTTAAAATTTCTAGTACATTTAAAAACTCTCATTTAAGTTTTATAGTAAAACTGAAGGGAGAGGTAATAACCTAATATTACAGATGAGAAAGCTGAAATTCTGGAGTGAGTTGTTTAAATTCACACAGCTAGTAAGGGGACTAGAGCTCAGCCTTGTGTAACTCGAAAACCCGTTCATTCTTTGGGCTAAATTCAAATCTATAAATAGTTATTCCTATTAATTAATTAATTATTTTAGCCCCGCCTTGCCGTGCAAAGGATTTGAGGTGGCATTAACTATCAGCATCTACTTAAAAAAGAAAAAGAATAGTAGGAAGAGTTGGGAGAAGGAATATAATAATTCAGAACATAGGGCCAGTGTAGTTGTGGTTGATGAGGTAGCTAAGGCAAGAAAAGAGACATTCAGTTTTGTTGTTATTGCCAGAATCGAAGAGCAAAACTGTAGAAACTAAACTGCCTGGGTGTGAATTCTGGCTTTGTAATTTTACTATTTGTGTGACTTTGATCAAGATCTTTAACTCTTTGTGTCTCAGTTTCCTTGTTGGTAAAATGGGGATAGTCTTAATGGCTACTTTATAGGGTTATAATGAAGATTAAGTTAATTAATTAGACATTCATGTTTTGTACATAAAAAGCCTTCAGACATTTCACATATTACTCATTTTACCTTTTCCTCAAGAATAGCAAACAAAAGTTTTGTTTTGTTTTGTTTTGTTTTTTGAGACAGGGTCTTGCTCTATTGCCTGGGCTAGAGTGCAGTGGCATCATCATAGTTCACTGCAACTTCAAACTAGGGCTCAGGCGATCCTCATGCCTTAGCCTCCTGAGTAGCTGGGATTACAGGCTAATTTTTCTATTTTTTGTGGAAACAGGGTCTTGCTATTGTCCAGGCTCAAACAAAGCTTTTTTTTTTTGTTTTTTTTTTTTGAGACAGAGTCTCACTCTGTCGCCTTGGCTAGATAGAGTGAGTGCTGTGGCATCAGCCTAGCTCACAGCAACCTCAAACTCCTGGGCTCAAGCAATCCTTCTGCCTCAGTCTCCCGAGTAGCTGGGACTACAGGCATGCGCCACCATGCCCGACTAATTTTTTGTATATATTTTTAGTTGTCCAGCTAATTTGTTTCTATTTTTTTTTAGTAGAGATGGGGTCTCGCTCTTGCTCACGCTGGTCTTGAACTCCTGAGCTCAAACGAGCCTCCTGCCTCGGCCTCCCAGAGTGCTAGGATTACAGGCGTGAGCCACCACGCCCGGCAAACAAAGCTTTTTATAGCCTTGAATTGTAAAAGAGATTTTCTTGTGTGGGTTTTTTATGTAGGGGTCTCTCAGTAATGTAAGAGACAGTATCTTCAACACTTTTACAAGCTTTCACATATCTGGCTTAAACAAAATCCAGAAATAAAGTTGAGTATCTAAAGAAGTGGGTAGTTGCAGGAGTAGAAAACTGGTGGCTCAGGGATCAGATTCTTTCACAGATGTGTTTTGTTTGTCTGTACAGTATTTAAAATTACTTTGAATTTGCTGCCAACATACAAAAATCAAGGGACTTCTTTTAGAAATGTGGATTTCTAGTTTCTCTTAGAAAAATCAAATATGTCAGCACTGGATTTACATTTCTACATAGCAGTAGTGGACTGTCTGCAGACTGGGAATGCATTGTCTATTTCTCCCCATTTCCAACCTGGCTCCTATAGGCAATTACCCATATATGAATATTAGCTGTGTCTTCCCTTCCATTGTTGTAGTGTAGCACTCCACTTTAGGTTCCTGGAAGTTTTACTTCTTTGGAGAAATTTATTTGTAGGTTCCTTAGAGCCCTTGTTCCTATTGCAAATAATATCCATTAAAATTTTTAATAGCCAGGCACAGTGACTCACACCTGTAAAATCCTGGCACTTTGGGAGGAGGAGGTGGAGGATTGCTTGACACCAGGAGTTTGGGACCAGCCTGAGCAATATAGCGAGACTCTGTCTCTGCAAAAAATAGAAAAGGTAGCTGGGCATGGTGGCACATGCCTGTGGTCCCAGCTACTCGGGAGGGTAGAGTAGGAGGATCACTTGAACCCAGGAGTTTGAGGTTGCAGAACTATGGTGATGCCACTGTACTCTAGCCTGGGTGACAGAATGAGATCCTGTCTCAAAAAAAAATTATGTTGTAGATATATGGAAATATAATTGATTTTTAAATATACCTATCTTACCCAGCAACATTACTGAACTTGGTTCTAAGAGTCTTGGTAGACTCCATTGTTTCCATATAATGAAAATTATTGTCTGCAAACATTGGCAGTTCTTTCTTTTCCATCCTTATGTATGTTTTCTTACTATGCTGTATAGGTAGTACAGTATTAAAAAAATAGTATGCATTCTTGTCTTGTTAAAACCTTAAATGCTCTACATATTATGGATAGATATGGTGACTATCATACATTTTAGGAAGACACTCATTATCACATTAACGAATTTATTTTTTCTGTGAATTCTATATGAGGACACATTAAGGAATTTAAAGAAAATTTTATCAGATGCTTTTAAAGTATCTACTGAAATAATCATGGGCTTTCTTCTTTTGCACTGTTAGTGTGGTGAATTATATAAATAGATATTCTAATGACATACTCCTTTCATGTCTGAAATAAACTTTACTTGGTCATGATGGGTTTTTTTCTTTTACATTGCTTGATTTGCCTTGCAAATATTTTAATTTATGTTTTATATTTAAAAAGTACTTAAGCTAGTACTGTTCCTTGAAAAGGCTTGGAAACAATGACCAAAGCAGTAGCAGTGAGCACCCTTAAGCCTAGATTGTGGTCTCCAAATGCCATTTTACTCTAAAATAGTCAGAGCCCTTTGGAAAGATGGCTGATCCCAAATCTAGGGTAGGAAATTTGCAAAATAATCTCCAACCATTTTACTATGCCAGAAAGCAAGAAAGATTGTAAAGGTCCTGTCAGAAGGTTTCATTAATTATCAGAAGAGATTATCATGCCCCCAAATGAGGCAACTCACACAATAATAAGAATAGTCGTAATCGATTGAAACATATCAAGTAAGTTTATATCCATGACATGATTATAGTATTTATTTATTTATGTATGTATGTATGTATGTATGTATGTATGAATGAATGAATGAATGAATGACGGAGTCTCACTGTGTTGACCGGGCTAGAGTGCCGTGGCGTCATCCTAGCTCACAGCAACCTCAAACTCCTGGGCTCAAGTGATCCTACTGCCTCAGCCTCCCGAGTAGCTGGGACTACAGGCATGCGCCACCATGCCCGGCTAATTTTTTCTATATATTTTTAGTTGTCCAATTAATTTCTTTCTATTTTTAGTAGAGACGGGGTCTCGCTCTTGCTCAGGCTGGTTTCGAACTCCTGAGCTCAAGCAATCCACCCGCCTCGGCCTCCCAGAGAGCTAGGATTACAGGGGTGAGCCACCACGCCTGGCTGATGATAGTATTTAAATAAAAAATTTCAAAGACTTCATTGGTCATCTTTGCAGGATACTTATAGAACTAACTCATTATTTAGAAAACTGGTCAACAAAAGGAAAGAAATAAACATCCTGCCTTTTCTTACCTGTAATTTCTTCTAAAGGCTCAATGATGTATATAGAGAAGTTACTTCTTAGAGCAGTAATTATAATATTACCATTTTCAATCCACGATGATTATTAGTACAGCTAACATCACAAAAGAGAAACAATGACCAGAAATAAATATTATATGCTTCCTGATGAAAGTTCATACCACCACCTATGATAAAGTGGTATATATTTGCAAAATCAAATCAAAACAAATCAAAAACTGAAAAACTTGAATCTGAACAAGGCTCCTTAGGTTTATAACCTAGAGAAATTCTTGTCCAATATGCAAAGACACATGTATAAGAGTGTTCATTGCAACAGTGTTTCTAATAGTAAAATTGGTAACAATCTGCTTGTCCTCAAAAAGAGTAGGTTAGTTTATATTCACAAATGGGATACTGTATACCAGTGAATGTGACTGAATTAGAGCATCTTGTCCTAATATAATACTCAAAGACGTTGAGTGAAGAGAGCAGGAATACAGTATGATACTTATGTAAAGTTTAAAACATTCAAAATCACTTATCTCCACATGTATAGTAAAAACTTAAGGCATGGCAATAACGAGCAGTAGTTTGGGATTTTGGTTACTTCTGGGATGGAGAGAAGGGAAATGAGATTGAGGCACAGTGTGGAAAGAGCTTCAGTTGAATTTGTAGTATTAAAAAATTGAAAACAGGCTGGGCATAGTGGCTCATGCCTGTAATCCTAGCACTCTGGGAAGCCGAGGTGGGAGGATCGCTGGAGCTCAGGAGTTCAAGACCAGCCTGAGCAAGAGCAAAACCCCATCTCTACAAAAAATAGAAAAATTAGCCAGGCGCGGTGGTGTGTGCCTATAGTCCCAGCTACTCAGAAAACTGAGGCAGGAGGTTCACTTGTTCCCAGGTGTTTGAGGTTGTAGTGAGCTATGATGATGCCACTGCACTCTAGAGGAGATTCTGTCTCAAAAAATAAATAAATAAAATAAGTAGGGTGAAATGTTAAGATTTGATAAAGCTGGTTGGTGGGTCAATGAGTATTATATGATTTTTGTGTATTTTGAGTTAAATATTGCATAATAAATTTTCTTGAGAAAAATGGGATTCAATAGGTGTGTCAGGTTTTGGGGTATTTTTTTTTTTTCTCTGATAGAAGAATGAAAAAACAGGCTCTGGTCTATATAGGATTTATGATGCCAGGCTACATAGTGGTAAAGCAATTATAACAAGCTTATTTTTCAGAAATGTATGTTTGTGTGTGCATGTATAGATTTGTATATAAACTAGGCAGTTATTTCTGAGTATTAAAGTGAAATAAAGGTAACTTTTTAAAAGACCAATTAGTTGCAGGTCCATTAATGTTTACAAAATTTTAATTGCATCTTTTCATCAAGGTGAATATTCACATCATAAAGCTCCAGTGTTAAATTTAAAAGCAAATGCAGATGTACATTTGACCTTGTAGGAAACTGTTCTAAAACGTAACAAAATGAGTGCACCTTTTTTCTAAGGGCAGCTAGATTAAACATTGATAAAAGGTAACATTTGTACTTGCCTTAGGAAAGTGTAAAAAAGCCAGAAACCTAGTAAAGTTCTCTTTTAAAAAACTGCTTTGAAATTCAAAGAAAATTGGAACATTAAGAGTCACCTAGAAAAATTTTATAAAAATTAAATTGTCAGTCCCTACCTCAAATCTTCTCCATCAGAATAGCCTGGGGATGACCTATATTTTTCAAAACTCTCCCAGGTGATCTGACCAGTCAGGTTTGGAAACCGCTTCTTAGGCACCCTTTTGCTCCAAAAGGGTGCTGATAATTTCGGTCTGTTAGGCTTGTTGCTGTAATGGCTGACTAGAACCTTCTGCTGAGAAGAGTTTGGAATAAAAGTAAAAATTTTCTGTTAACTGTATGGGGTGTGGATATAAAAGCTAGACTGTTCACTGTGGTCTTAAAGCATCTGCTAGGTTTGTGGTTAGAAATGTTTCAGGTGGGTTTTTTGGGTAGCATTAAGTGGAGTAGCAGTACTGGGTACTGATGTAGTACTGACATTGTTACCTAAGGGGCAGATATATTTAAATGCTTTCTTTTTTACTTCTGTTCTTTAATGCAGTAGTGTCGAGTTGTGTTTTTGGCAGTTGCTGCTCAAAAATGGATGCCTTTTCCTCAGATGCACCCCCCCATCATTGTACTTTCCACCCCAACTTTTATCTTTCTTTTTCAACATTTGAAAACTTTGATAACATTATTAAACATGGTATATTCTTCACACTGTTGCTGGCCACTTAAGTATAAAGTGTGATCAGAATTAATCCTTCACTGGAGGGTTTATTTCAGGTGCCATTTCCAGTCATATAACCTTATGTTGTCCCTCAAATTTGTCACCTTCAAAAAACAACTGCTTGTTTTTTAAGCAAAGTTACTGTACAAATGGGGAATATTATAAAGAATTAATTTAATGTTTATCCCTTTAAGTTTTAGTTTTTCTTTTTGTTGTTTAGTTTTTAAGTAAGTTTTACACAAATTTCACAAGAAACAGCAAATTGTATTCACCAGTCACTGGTGACTTTTAGTTTGACTATCTTAAAACTTGGCCCTAAAAATACATAAGTAATATTAATGCCTGAGAGTGTACCCTACTCATTAGGTGATCTTAATAAAATATTTTTGGATAATTTATTTGTGTAATGCCTGGGGTTTGCCAGAAGCAAGATTAATTCAGTAAGGATGATGAAAACTTCTATGATTATCTGATTCTTGGAACATTTTCTTTCACTACTAAAATATTTATAGAATTATTAAACGGGAAGATTGGAAAAGCCTTCAGTTTGAAAAAAAGTAAGCTTTTTCTGATAATATTATAACTCCTGATTTTCTCATTCACCCTAACAGTAAATTTTTTTCTTTTTTTTTTGAGACAGAGTCTCGCTCTGTTGCCCATGCTATAGTGCTGTGGCGTCAGCCTAGCTCACAGCAACCTCAAACTCCTGGGCTCAAGCAATCTTCCTGCCTCAGCCTCCTGAGTAGCTGGGACTACAGGCATGTGCCACCATGCCCAGCTAATTTTTTTCTATTTTTAGTTGTCTGGCTAATTTCTATTTTTTTTTTTAGAAATGGAGTCTTGCTCTTGCTCAGTATGGTCTTGGAATCCTGTCCTCAAGCGATCCTCCTGCCTCGGCCTCCCAGAGTGCTAAGATTGATTATAGGTGTCAGCCACCATGCCCGGCCACTAGCAGTAAATTTTCTGCTGAAATTGTAAAAATGACTTTCATCAACTTCTGTTTCAGAAATTGTTTTTAATTTAAATCGAATATATAGACGAAAGGAAAGGGTTGTTACTTAGATAATCTTTTTTCAATCTCCTTTGGCATTTAAGCTTTCTTGTTTGATCCTTGGAGACTTCTTTGAAATGCTTATGATAGTGTAATCAGCTAACTTTAGGTGGTTTTTGTTAGGTTTGTTTTTTAAGACATAGGGTCTCCCTTTGTCACTTGGGCTAGAGTGCAGTGGCACAATCATAACTCACTGCAACCTAGAACTCCTGGGCTCCAGTGATCCCCCTGCCTTAGCCTCCCAAGTAGCTAGGACTACAGGTGCTTACCACCATACCCAGCTAATTTTTCTTATTTTTTGTAGAGATGGGGTGTTGCTGGTCTGGAACTCCTGGCCTCAAGCTATCCTTCCACCTCAGCTTCCCGAAGTGCTGGGATTACAGGTGTGATACACCATGCCTGGCCTATATTTTTAATTTTTAAAAATTTTTTGTTTTATTTTATTTTTTATAGAGATGGGGATCTCACACTGTCACCCAGGCTAGAGTGCAGTGGCGTGATCACAGTTCACTGCAGCCTTGAATTCCTGAGCTCAAGCAATCCTCCTGCCTCAGCCTCCCCAGTAGGTGGGGCTGCAGACTTGTGCCACCATGCCCAGCTAATTTATTAAATTTTTTGTAGATATGGGCTCTCACTGTGTTGACCAGGCTGGTCTTGAACTCCTGGTCTCAAGTGATTCTCCTGCACTCGGCCTCCCAAAGTGCTGGTATTATAGGCATGAGCCACCGCACCTGGCTTTAGATGTTTTTTAATGCAGGTATATTGAGAGAGCAATTCTTAAATAGCTTGAAAAAATTGTATTTGTGGAACTGTTTTACTTTCCTCAATTTCACATTCAAACTTACTAGATAAATTCATAATGGAAGTAGTCTCATGTAACTTGCACTTCCTGTGTACACAGGTTTCCGTTTGAGCCTCTTTTTTTTTTAAATGTGTGATTTTAAAGGAGAACATATTTTTGAAAACTCTTTTTAGATACTCTGACTTTTGTATGACCTTTGAAAACCACTACTCCAGAAGGAATGTTTGGCCTTTTTCATGTTTGTCAAGACAGAATGATTAAGTATGTCAAAGTGATTGTGAAGGTTATTCAAGAAAGGCCAAGGAGAGAGACAAACTATTTACAAGGACACTTAAGCCCTAAGAAACTATTTCTACTAATAACAATTAGATAAAGAAGAAATCATATAAAACATTTTAGCTTAATTCTGCTACTGAGTTTTCCTCTGAATATTTTTTCCTTTCTTTATTTGATTTCTAATCACTGGCCTCTCCTATAGTGCTTAGATCAAGCCCTAAATGTACTTGGTTCAAACACTTTCCATATTATGTTAAAATTAATAATTATCTCTCTCTTCTTTAATTAATTATACATTCCATGTTTAGGACAGTTTTTGATACTTTGATGTATTTCCAGATATTGAGTTTTTTCGATTTCTAAAATAGGAACCAGACCTTAAATACATGAGTTAGGTGCTCATTTAATGTAACCTGGGGATTAAATTAGAAATTTGGTTTATTAGTATCTTATTGTAATACTTGACTAGTTTGTATTTGTATGAATCTGTAGAACTAAGGTAAAACTTACAGATTATTTGGATGGCAAATATCATGGGACCTTGACAAAATGATCTGTTCCAGAACTTGATTACTGTTATCAAGATATCCAAAGGTCTTAATTCTTTGCCTTTTATTTAGGCTTGATGATACAGGTTTGTACTTTACTTTAGTCATCTGTAGACTCTGGGTTAAAAACATTGCTTTTCTAGATTGTGCAGCAAGTTCTTAATGTCTTTTTCTTTTTCTTTTCTTTTTTGCAGTTGGAGTGCCTCAAGCTTATTGCTTCTCAAAAATTTACAGACAAACGTATTGGCTATTTAGGGGCAATGCTGCTATTAGATGAAAGACAAGATGTTCATCTTCTCATGACCAACTGCATCAAGAAGTAAGTCTTACCTTTTTTTCTTCTACAACAACTTTGTTCTTTTAGGTCTTTGTTATGACATCAATAGCTTCTATTTACCGTCCAGAATGTATTTGAATTGCTCTTGGTTCGGTGGCTTGTAGGCAAAGAAGCTGAGCAAAGGATTAAAACTTTTATAGGGGATAATCTTATTAAATGCAGGTATTGCTGTGTATCTTCAGGCATAAAAACATACATTAGTGATAAAATAGACATTTGGACATTCATAAAAAATAGAAAGTATTGGTAAAGTCTGGGCTTTTTTTTTTTGTTTGTTTCCAGGACTTTGACTACTGTGAATAATGAAACTTTACATTTACTTAAAAATTATCAATATATATTCTGAGTAAATACCATTTAAAGGTGAAAGGAGAGGTCTTGGTTGTTGGCAAGCTAATCCATCTGAGATTTAGGTTCATGGATTTATATCTTAGCCCCGTGAATTTTTATGTATAGTCTTTTTTTCTAATGGCTGATTTACTGATGCACTAGTTTGTTTTTTTAACTTGCTTACAACTCAAGGAATACTTTCTGTATAAAGAAATGAGAGGACCTGAGCAGAGACTTATCTGTTCTTCCCAGTGTCCTTCTGAGAAGAATTTTCTGTTAGAAAGCTATAGGAGTTCTGATGGCCTTAAATGGTTTAAGATACTTTTTGGTTTGTATTATTAGTAGTTTGGTTTTGATTTTCCTATGAGTTTAATCTCCTTTTTAGACTTCTTTTATTTGTGGTATTTCTGTATTTGACAGAAAGTAGAAACAGGGGGATGTAGGAGATCAAATTTGTGGAAATTAAAATTTATACTTTTCTGTGGTAAATAATGCCTTACTTTAAATTTTTCCAGTGGGTAATGGAAAATTCCAAAATGACAATTGTGATTTGGTTATAATGATAAAGTGTAGCATTTAAATATGGTAGTGAGTCTGTGAACTTAATTTTGGGAGAATTTTTGGGTTTTGGCCTTGAAAGAAATATTAATAATGAAATTATGAACTTGATTCATTTTTCTTTTCTTTTTTTTTTTGGAGACAGAATCTCACTCTGTTGCCCGGGCTAGAGTTCCGTGGCGTCAGCCTAGCTCACAACAACCTCAAACTCCTGGGCTCAAGCAATTCTACTGCCTCAGCCTCCCGAGTAGCTGGGACTACAGGCATGTGCCACCATGCCCGGCTAATTTTTTCTCTATATATATTTTTAGTTGTCCAGATCATTTCTGTCTATTTTTTAGTAGAGACGGGGTCTCGCTCTTGCTCAGGCTGGTCTCGAACTCCTGACCTTGAGCGATCCACCCGCCTCAGCCTCCCAGAGTGTTAGGATTACAGGCGTGAGCCACCGCGCCTGGCTTGATTCATTTTTTTTTTCTTTTATTTCACCATATTATAGGGGTATAGATGTTTAGGTTACATATGTTGCGTTTTTCCCCCCTCCCCCGTTTGATTCATTTTTTTAACAAATACTTATTGCATGTCTGCTATATGCCAGGAATTGTTTGCAAGTACTCCTTATGTTTGGAGAGTGGAGGAAAATGGGCAGAAATCCTTGATGTAATGGAGAGTATGTTCTAGATGTTCAGCATGATTCTTGTATACTTTACTCTGTATAGACCTTTAAGAGAGTTTAATTTTAGTTTTTGCATGCTCTGTTGCTCTTATTACTTAAGCTTTCAATCACATGCTGATAATTTGGCAGTTTTCCCTGGCAGCAAGTTCATGTTAGAGAGTTAATACCAAACTTAAATATAGGTTTGTACCTTGATAAAAATTGAAGAATGAGACACATAGGTAGAGAAGATATCTTTGTGTTTAATTTTAAGGAGACCCAGCTAAGCCCCAAGTGAATTTAGGAGTTAGCTGCTTTTTCACATAGTTGGGAAATGATCTAGCACTTCATTCCAAGTTTTGTATCATTTAGTTTTTTTGTTTTTTCTTTTTAATCTGTTAATGAATGTGGTCTTTTTCTGTTTTGTTTTTTGGGGTTTATTTCTTTGTATTATAGGGCATCATAGTGTACCAATAGTTTTTATGCTTAATTACAAATGTTTGTCTCATTGTTCATTGGCTTAAAAGAACTATTTAAGATACTAAAGATCTTGGAATTAAATCCTTAAAAAATTGGATCTGATTAGCTGGGCATGGTGGCATGTGCCTGTAGTTACCCCGCTACTCAGGAGTATGAGGCCGGAGGGTTGCTTTAGCCCAGGAGTTTGAGGTTACAGTGAGCTATGATTGCACCACTGCATTCTATTAATAGCTTGGGTGACAGAGCGAGACACTATCTCAAAAAAAAAAAAAAGGATCTGTTATTTTAAGAACTTTCATTAAAATATCTATAATCATTGAATGATGAATGAAAAGTTAACTAAATATTTTTGGAAACTGGGAGTCTTGATGGTAAAGCCATAGTTAGTACTCAAGCTTTGTTTTACCAGTAGTAATTTTATTTTATTTTATTTTATTTTTTTGAGATAGAGTCTCACTCTGTCACCCAGGCTAGAGTGCAGTGGCATCATCATAGCTCACTGCAACCTCAAACTTCTGGGTTCAAGTGAACCTCCCACCTCAGCCTCCCAAGCAGCTGGTACTACAGGTGTGTGTCATGATGCTCTGCTAACTTTTCTATTTTTAGTAGAGATGGGGTCTTGCTCTTGCTCAGGCTGGTCTGGAACTGTTGGGAGATTCCCCAGCCGACAGGGCTGAAAACAGGGCATTGTGTAGGAATAAGAAATGAGACAATAGAGGAAAAAGAGTGGGGTCAGGGGACTCAAGGCTTTCTAGACTAAAAGTCCTGAGAGTAATTTCTCACTTGTATTTACTTATTTTAAGAATAAGAGGTTTCTATGCTAGCAATCTCCCTAGGTTACCCCAACATTTCTAAGCTACCCCACCATGAAACTACTGGGCTCAAGCAATCCTCCCACTTCAGCCTCCCAGAGTGCTAGTATTACAAGTGTGAGCCACCACTCCCAGCCTTACTAGTAATTTTTATCTTAAATTATTTAAGTTGGTGAAAAGTAGCAAACCTGGCTAATTTACACTTTACTTTCTTCATTCTGTGGTGAAGATTAAAACCATTTATGAATTCATTTAAAAATACTGAGTCCATTACATGTTAACATATATAACATTCTTTATGAAAAGTAAACTATTTTCTAAAACAAATATTCACTGTGAAGAGTGGCATTATTTTATGTTTTTGTAAATCTGTTGGAAGATAGTTGGATGCTTGTATCTGCTTCTACATTCAATTTCTCATGTTACGTTGTTTTGATTGAAGTAGATGAAGAAAGTCCAGCCCCTCTCAGATAATATAATTAGAAAAGGGAAGGGTATTTTAATAGCCTTTTCACATAATTATGGATATTGTTCTTTGATACTATACTAAAACTTAACAAATGATAGTTTCTTAAAGGTTAGGTACAATGTGGAATCTGAAACTGTATCAGTGAAGTTTTGGTACTTTGTTACGTTAAAACCCGTTGGTCTTTCTTGGACCTTGAGTGAATCTTTTTTTTTTGAGACAAAGTCTCACTGTGTTGCCCAGGCTAGAGTGCCATGGCGTCAGTCTAGCTCACAGCAACCTCAGACTCCTGGGCTCAAGCGATCCTATTGCCTCAGCCTCCCGAGTAGCTGGGGCTACAGGCATGCGCCACCATGCCCGGCTAGTTTTTTCTATGTATTTTTAGTTGTCTGATTAATTTCTTTCTATTTTTAGTAGAGACGGGGTCTCGCTCTTGCTCAGGCTGATTTTGAACTCCTGAGCTCAAACAATCCGCCCTCCTCGGCCTCCCAGAGAGCTAGGATTACAGGAGTGAGCCACTGCACCC
Source organism: Propithecus coquereli (assembly GCF_000956105.1). Lineage (NCBI taxonomy): Eukaryota > Metazoa > Chordata > Mammalia > Primates > Indriidae > Propithecus > Propithecus coquereli. Next base: position 278,639 of record NW_012152729.1, on the reverse strand, counting down.
GGCCCTTGAGTGAATCTTTTAGTCATGCATTATTTGGTATCATCATGCCTAGGTCATTTGGAAGAAGTTGGTTTACTGAGTTTTGAGATCTTCCAAATGTTAATACATTTCATTATAGAATATTAAAAAATCACATTGGTTAATATTGCCACTGATCTCATCAGAAAAGTCTTTAAGTAAGGTAAACTGTCAAGCTCATGTTGGCAATACAAGTTTTCCAAAGTTCTAGTTTTCACTTCAAAACTTGGCATAACAAATATTGTGAGTTGTTGCTCTTGAAGTGATAGGCTTACTTGGCTCTTTGTCTAGAAGGTGTCAGCCAAATACCCAAATCTTCATAACCATAGTTGTCTTAGTTATTTTTCAAATAAAACTGATGTTCATTTTAAAGCAGCACTAGCTCAGCTTGCAGATGAGACGAGTTCACAAATGCTTTTCTTTCAGACTGCTGTTTTACTTCATTATGCAGCAGAAGTAATTTATGCATACTTCCCATTTTGTCCCACAGAATATTGAGAAAATGTACACTCAAGAATTGAGATTTAACAAAACTAATAATTTTTACTGCTTTGTTATGGGCAGTCACAAGTGAAACTGCATTTTTTTCTTCTTTCGTTTTAACTACCAGAATATGGTAGTGGATACAGTGACTACTAGTACACTTTGGTGTCCGTGCCTTGATTCGTATTAATGCACCAGCAGTTTTTCTCACCACTGCTTTTGCACCTTCAGTGCAAATGTCAACATAGTTGACAAATAATACGTGAGGATTATGAAAAGAACTTGGATTGCATGGACTCTCTGAAACAGTATTGGGGACTTCCAGAGACTTGTGAACCACACTTTGAGAACCACTGGACTAAAGGATTCTAAAATGCTCTGAAAGCTAGTAGAAGGTAGTGTGACTTAACATAATAATTTAGTTTCTGAATAGCAAGAGTTGATTATAATATATAGATGAGTTTAATGGTTCAAGATTTTAATATTTCACCTTTTCTGAAAGTATACTTCCTGGCCGTTTTGGAAATAATTTTATACAGTAATCAATGCCTGTTAGAAAGATTTCTGTGTATGTATACCACTGGATATGAGGATTCACTATAGATATCTAGCTTAATTTGTTAAAGATGGTTTTATTGACTCATTTTTATCATTAGTAATGGACAGTTACTAATTTTTCTCTTCTTTTGAATAAATAAAAGTGTAAAAATTATTTAATGTGGCTGGGTGCGGTGGCTCACGCCTGTAATCCTAGCACTCTGGGAGGCCAAGGAGGGCAGGTTGTTTGAGCTCAGGAGTTCAAAACCAGCCTGAGCAAGAGCAAGACCCCGTCTCTACTAAAGATAGAAAGAAATTAATCAGACAACTAAAACTATATAGAAAAAAATTAGCTGGGCATGGTGGTGTATGCCTATAGTCCCAGCTACTCAGGAGGCTGAGGCAGAAGGATTGCTTGAGCCCAGGAGTTTGAGGTTGCTGTGAGCCAGGCTGATGCCACGGCACTCTAGCCCGGGCAACAGAGTGAGACTCTGTCTCAAAAAAAAGAAAAAAAATTATTTAATGTAACATCAAGCTAAAGCATAAGGCTAAACGTGGTGGCTCATGCCTGTAATCCTAGTATTTTGGGAGACTGAGATGGGAAGATCCCTTGAAGCCAGGAGTTCAAGACCAGCTTGGGCAATAGTGAGACCTTGTCTCTACAAAAAATAAAAAAAACTTAGCCGGGTGTGGTGGCTCGTGCCTGTAGTCCAGCTACTTGGGAGGCTGAGGCAGGAGAATAGCTTGAGCCCAGGAATTGGAGGTTGCACTGAGCTGTGATAATGCCACTGCAGTCTAGCCCAGGCAAAGGCAACAGAGTGAGATGCTGTTAAAACAAAACAAAACAAAACAAAAAAAACCCAAAGCATAAGACTACATGTTTTAAAAGATAACTAAATTTCTGTCATGATGTCTATGTCATCTTAAATGAGCTAGCAGAGATTATATTTTCCAATTTTTTTAAAAAAGGATTTTGGTAAATGTATATCTTAACCTTTTTTTTTTTGGTGAGTAGTAGAGCTGTTAAAAATCTTTTAAAGACAGAGTATTCCTTCGTATTTTTATCATTGCCAGTTTTTACTTTCAACTGTTTGCTGAATTTCTAAAGTGGGTGTCTTTTAACATTCAACAGATAACATGTTGTCCAGTTTCTGCTACTTTGGTTTTTGGAAGCATTGGCTTGTGAGCCTGGAGGATGGACTGTCATTCCATTTACTGTATTGATAATTTTTTTTATACCCTTCTCACTGCACATTGATGTATTGATAATTTGTAGTAAAGTTGGAATAAACATTTTCTACAACAAATAATCCTATTATTTTCATTATTGGAGAAATCTTGAGTCATTCTGAACTAGTTTGTTAAATTGTGATGCTTCTTCATGGGGAGCATTAGGGAGAGCATGTTCATTTCTACCTTCTACCTTTTTTTTTTTTTGCAGTGATCTCAATCATAGCACGCAATTTGTACAAGGGCTAGCACTTTGTACCCTGGGCTGCATGGGCTCCTCAGAGATGTGCAGAGATCTTGCAGGAGAGGTAGAGAAGCTCCTGAAAACCTCCAACTCTTATTTAAGAAAAAAGGTAACTATTAATGAAAACAAATATCTGTGTTTGCATTGGGGGATATTATGGAGATGAGAAAGTAGATTACTTATTTTTGAAAGCTCTGATGATAATATAAAGTCTTTTTCTCTGTATAGTAAATATATTTTAAATGGTTATATATGAATCTTGATTCTTTTCAAGGAAATGATTTATAAACAAACAAATGTTACTGGATATATTCTAGGCGGCATACCTAATTACTTCCTAAAATTGTCTTATTCTAAACAGTATTGAAGTGGATTATGAATATCTTTATGAATTTACTTTTATCCTAATAATTAGTGCCCGTGTCTTTTTATTAATGCCTTTGTTTCTCTGGAAGGATAGTTCCATTGGAACCTAGATAATTATTAGGGAATGATGTAGAGCGCTTTCTAACATTGGTATGTCTGAGTGGGATGGTGGTGGAAGAGAATTATCTTATTCTCTTACCTGGTTTTATTTGTTTATCTAAATATTTTATTGAGTTTTTAAAAATTGTGATTGAACCCTAAAACCTTTGTAAAAACAATTGTATAGAATTTAGAAGTCCAAGAAATGAACACATATCTGTCTGGTTGGCATTTACTGTGCCTCTGTATTAACGGTGTGAGAGAGAGGTGTTGAAAGGGCCAAACCATTTCACATGATGGCTTCAAAGTTAAATTCTTTCCTTAATTTGTAAGCCAGTCCATTTTCTTAAAGAATATGTGAGCTGCTCTTGTTCAGAGGCACATTATTGCATTAAATGAAACATTCCTGCAGGTTAGGAAAAAAACCTACTTTTTCCCCCTAAATGTAACATGGGTGGAATTAGCAGAAATCTTTTCATATCAATCTTTCTAAACTTTTGTGGTATTTGACTCAAACACATAGTAGTTATGGTTACTTCGGGAGATAACCAAGATCAGTTTTTAAATGGACCTTTCTTTCCAGTGAACAAGCTAATAAGACTATCTTTTCTTTTAGAGACTAATTAAGTATCTTTCAGATGATTTTCTTAATGTCAGCAGAGAGTCAATTGGGGGCAGTGTACATACTATTAAACATAAGAGATTTATATTATATCATCTGTGGTATATATCTTTTATTTGTATGGTATGATGTTTTTATACCTATTGGTCATCTTACTGAGAGGAATGATTATCAAGGATGGAGGATCTTACCTCTTTTTTACTTCCCCAAAACTCCACATAAGTCATGTTGAATTTGTTTGATAAATTCATATTAATCATGGTGTAGTCTAGAAAGTATTTGCTAACTTGCCTAATAATATATGAACAAAGGGACAGGTGAGGTAGAAGTTCTCATTAATGCAATAGTATAAAATGGAAGTCCCCAACCAGTTAATAAATAATAAGCTCATAGCTAACTTCTTTATTTTTCCAGTAGATGAGCTAGTTAGGTTTTTGTGGTGGTTGTTTTTATAAGATTGGTTGTCTGGACATAATTGAAATAAATCCTTTGTCCTTTTATTTTTTATAGGCAGCACTATGTGCTGTTCATGTCATCAGGAAAGTTCCTGAACTTATGGAGATGTTTTTACCAGCAACAAAAAATTTATTGAATGAGAAGAACCATGGTAATGTAATTTGGATGCACTAATAAAGTATTGAGGGAGAAAGGGAAAGAGAAAAGGCTTAAGGCTATGTTAGCCCTGTGTCTTAGTGCAGTGGAGTTGCCTTTCTACTGTGCTTAGACACTTTTCCAGGAAAATGTGTTCTGGCAAATCTTCCTACTCACATATCCTAGTTTTATAATTAGGGATTGATTCCTTCATAGTAAACTTGTCTTTCATCTCTGATCGTCTTTTTTTTTTTTTTTTTTTTTGAGACAGAGTCTCGCTTTTGTTGCCCGGGCTAGAGTGAGTGCCGTGGCGTCAGCCTGGCTCACAGCAACCTCAAACTCCTGGGCTCAAGCAATCCTTCTCCCTCAGCCTCCTGAGTAGCTGGGACTACAGGCATGCGCCACCATGCACGGCTAATTTTTTCTATATATTTTTAGTTGTCTGATTTATTTCTTTCTGTTTTTAATAGAGACAGGGTCTCGCTCTTGCTCAGGCTGGTTTCAAACTCCTGAGCTCAAACAATCTGCCCGCCTCGGCCTCCCAGAGTCTGATCGTCTTTTATGATATTAAAAGTACTGTGTTAAAGCTGGGCATGGGGGCATACTCCTATAGTCCTAGCTACTTCGGAGGCTGAGGTGGTGGGAGGATTGCTTGTGGCCAGGAGTTTGAGTCTGTAGTTCGCTATGATGAGGCAACATAGCAAGATCCCATCTTAAAAAAAAAAAAAGTACTATATTAAGTTACTAATATGCAGTGTAATGTATAAATGATCCTACCCTTGATTCTCTTTTTCTTTTCTTTTTTTTTTTTTTGAGACAGTCTCACTCTGTTGCCCTGGGTAGAGTGCAATGGTGTCATCATAGCTCACTGCAACCTCAAACTCCTGGAATGAAGCCATCCTCCTGCTTCAGCCTCCTGAGTATCTGGGACTAAAGGCGTTGCCACGATGCCTGGCTAATTTTTCTATTTTTAATAGAGATGGGGTCTCACTCTTGCTCAGGCTGATCTCCAACTCCTGAGCTCAAGCAGTCCCCCACCTCAGCCTCTCAAAGTATTACAGGCATAAGCTAGTATTACAGGCATAAGCCACCTTGCCCAGCCCTATCCTTGATTTTTATGTGTAAAACCCTTTTATTTCTTGGCTATTTTATACTAAAAGAAAAAATTTTCCTTCATTGTCATGTGATAGGAGTATAATATTTATGAAACATCTCTTGGATTACTTCTGACAGGAATTTGTAATCGGTACTCAGATGTCTTTATGTAAAACTTTTGAGAAATTAAATGAGATGTGGCTGTTCTTTTTCCAAACATTTTATTCTTATTTTGAAGTCCGTGAAATAAATTCTGAGTAAAGAAAATTCGTATGGCCTAAATACTAAGAGAAAAAGTGGTATGGTATATTTAATTTGATTAATTCAATGCTGTGCCCAGAATGCTCTAAATATACTTGTTGAACAAATGAATGTTTAGGGTACTTATTTCTTACTTAGTGAAAAGTATTGTGAGATTCTTTTTACTGACTCTGAAAAAAGCAAATTCATTTTGTCATCCATGATTAACCTAAATTATTGATGCATTTTATCTTGAAATTTAAAATCTTATTAAGATTTTTGCCTCTTGAATTACGTGTCAAAAGTCACCCAATAGCTATTGATTAATATGGAGCAGATGCTACCTAGCTAACATTGACTGCATGTCTTTATGAATATTCTCAGATCGAGAGACACATGTATTTGCTGTCATATTTTAATAATTATTTTGGTCACATAATTGTTGAAAACATTGTGATTTGACTGGCTTGACCAGCATTAAATCAGCAGGCATCTATTAAGTTCCTCCTTTGTATTTACCTCAATGCCTAGATTCTTTGAGGGATTAAGAAGTGAAAGTAGCAACTATCTTTTTGTAATTGACCTTCAGGAACTCAAAGCCCTGTTCTATGAAGTTGAATAATTTAGCCTCATTTTTAGTTTTTATTTGATCTTTTCTTTCAGGTGTCCTTCACACATCTGTAGTTCTCCTCACAGAAATGTGTGAGCGAAGCCCAGACATGCTTGCGCATTTCAGAAAGGTAGGTGCCATTCTGTATGCCTGAGTCTTTCTTGGTTGAAAAATGATTTTCCTGAAAAGTACATGATTTTCTCGCTTACGATTTTCTTTTGAAAGCAAGCTGTGGAGCCGAATAAAGGATTTAACCAGCCCTGCTGTGTGGTAGGGCTAGAAGCCAGATTTAGGCATGTAAGAACTGGCACTAGTGTAGTGTTTTCCCTTTCATAATAGGAGTCTTCTCTCATTGTTGGCAGACACACCCATCTCACGTGTTTTATCTGCTGTTTTCACATTTGAGTCAGGAAATGTAACCTGAGGTCAAATCACAAATAGCAATTGTGTGTGTGTTCTTTTTTTTTTTTTGTTTAAGACAGATAATTTCCTTTCTTTTTTTTTAAGGTGAAAACTGCAAACTGAAATTTGATTTTTATTTACTTTTACCCCACTGTTCATTTTAAGCCATTGACTCCTCTGATGGAAGTCCTAGCTTTCTTAAGTCTCCCCTCCTGCCTTTTTTTACTAGCGTTTTTAAAGTAGACATTTTTATTTCTTCACTTTTAGAAGGCAGTAGTAAGGAGAAATCAGAGAAACACGGTTCTTTGGGTAATTACATGCATTTAATTCCTTTTATAGGATGCTGATCACTCCATAAATAGGACTCACTTCGTACTTTAGATCTAACGAGGCTCTAACAGCAGTTCTTTTTTGGCTTTTTTCCACCCTTAGATGTTCATGTCTTGATTAAATTATTGTAATATAGTATGAGACCCGTATCTGTCCCTAATGCTTGCTTTGTATGTTTTGTTCCTGTTGTCTGTTTGGAATCCTGCTGTATGTTAGAATGAAAAGGTAAGCATTAACCCTCTTTTAGATGGTGCATGCTGGCATTAGGTCCTTAGTAGCTTTTGTGTATCCATCCACAAATGTGGCTTTTAAAATATACTAATGCTGAAGCTGTGCTTAATACTGTGAGTTATTTGTTCTAGCTTTTTTGGCTAACTTCCTAGTCCAGTTTCTGTCTTGTCACTTAAACTCCTGACTCCAAAGTCAGCCTTGGATTTCAGTTGCAGCCTTTCTTGAATTGTAAGCCTCCTTCTCTGCCTTTCCTTTATCTTCACTTGAGAAACTTTGAGCAGTTTCCCAGTGGCTTTGGTGACGGCAATTCCAGATCAGTATGGAGCTTTGACACAAAACATTGCTTCTTTTTGAAGTAGATATTTTAGAGTTGTATACGGGTAACCTCATACTTTAAAAAGCTCCGTATGTACTTCTGAGCTTTCAGTTCAGATTTAGAGCTTTTATTTCCCCCTCACCTGTACTTTGTCTTGTCGAGAAGTTTTAGAATATTTAAAGGATTTTGAGGTACAGTAGGTTGGCATCAACTGATTTTCATGGCTGCAGCCTTTCCCTTTGTCATCTTTGTTTGTCCTGTCATCAGTTTTAGTTACTTTCATTTTTGTCTGAAGAATAAAGCTGGGTTCCAAGAATTTGTATGCTAAACACTTAGACATTTGGGCTTTCTGTCCCAGGGTAATCTTATGTGACGTGCTGGCCTTTTGGCAGTGAATAAAATAACTTCTGAATGTAGTAGCCCAAGAAAAAGGACTTTTCCGAGAAATAAACCTGATTTAAAAAAATAATTGGGGTTATGTATAGTATGGAAAAGCAGACCATTGGGAAGTATGCAAGGTGAGCTTGGTAACTAGATGGCCCTTGTTTTATTTTTTAAATATTTATTTAAAGCAGTAAAATTATATTCTTACCTCTCATATAAGTTTGCCCACAGTTGACAGATTTAATGAGGATTTTATTTAGAATTTACAGATCTTCATGGCTTAGATTTGTCTTATTCTGGAAGTTGTCCAGATTAGGTTTTTGTTTATCTGACTGACTTATAAGTTGCTTAATTCCCAACTGTTGTGACCAAACTTACTTAAATTCGTACAGATTGTGTTCTCTTCTTGTACTTAGAAGAAGCCCGAATGTTTTGAGTGCATGCCTTGGATATAGCTTGGCTTTTCATTTCAGTCCTGATCCCATTTTAGGCTTGGAGAGTGGGGAAGGGACAGAGTCTAAATACAATGAGAAAAAAAGTAATTGAATGATAGCAGAGTTGGGGCTGTTCAGATTGCTTACAAAAGAGACGTGATGCAGTTCACTGTGGATATTTCTTCACTTAATTTTAGGTCATTAGAGTTGTTTATCTAGCTAAGTTGAGTTTTTAATTAGAGACTGGAAAAGTTCTTATTGTGGCAGACATTCTGGAATAGAGTTTTAAGATCAAGTATTTGATCAACAGAAATGAGTGCTGATATTTAAAGCATTTGTAAGTTCAGCTTGGCAATAAAATTGCTTCTACCATGTGTTAAAACTCTAGTGGATAAAGTAAAGGAAGGACGAGAAGGAAATTCCTGACTGGTAGGAATGTATTGTCCCATTGGTAAGATAAGACAAGAAAACAGTCTGCATAATTAAGTGCTGAAATTAAATTTCAATAAAAATTGTGTCATGTGAGTTAAGAATAGGGAGAGGGAAATTATTCATGGCCTTGGTATCGTCTTAAGGTGAAAGATAGTTCATGTGTCTTTTCTACTTGTTTAATATCGTCAGCTTTGGTATTCCCTGTTTGTTGGAAAAGGACATAACTGCCCTATCTTAAGAGGAGGGAAGTTCTTCCTCTATTTGAGGTGGTGTGTTTTAAAGCTATTATTTTAATAAGAGCACCAGTTATATTTTGGTGTGATAACATCTTACATGCAAATGTTTGAATGGATAAAAACTGAATGTGTTCTTGTCACCTAGGAATGTCAAGTTCTACAGAAGTAGAAATGCAGTATGCCTCGTAGCCATCTGTTTTACTTGGTTCCCATAGGCTTTCTGACCTACTGTTATTTGTAATATCTTTGCATATATGACTCTGGAGTAAAAAAGTCTGATTTGTTTTTATCCAGATAAAATACATATTACTTCTGGAGATCTTGGCCCAGGTATCCTAAGTTATATTTATCAAACATCTACAGTGTACTACAGGGTGTCCCAAAAGTCGCCATACATAGGAAAATGAGAAATTGTAACTAAATGTACCTTTTTTAACAAAATATTCATTTGATACAAAGGAAAAGTTTTGTAAAGTTTCGTAATGAATATTTTGTAAATAAAGGTAAATTTAGCCACAATTTCCCATTTTCCCTATATGTGGCGACTTTTCAGACACCCTGTAGTATATCAATAGAATTTGCTTGAACTCAGACCCTTGCACTCTTTTTCTAAACCAAAGGACCTGCTTGTTCATGAGACATTCTTTGATAATCACTGGTTTTTGATACATCTTTCTTCTCTGCAGCTTGTGCCCCAATTAGTTCGTATTTTAAAGAATCTCATCATGTCCGGATATTCACCAGAACATGATGTTTCTGGTATCAGTGACCCCTTTTTGCAGGTGAGGTTGAAAGAAAGTTTTGAATAAATGTCATATGAATTTAATAACTTTTGAGTAGGCCATTTCTTTTCTCTTAAGGCTATATTGGGTAAACATTTGATAATTATTTAAATTAATTATATTAATAAATGACTAATGATATTCTATATTTTATTAGATTAATAGGATAAAATTACAGTTTTAATAGTCAAAATTATTTACTGCTTGAATTTTCAATATAATAGAGCTCTGCAGGTAGTAGTATTCTTTAGCTGTGGAGGGATAAAATGTGGGATATCTAATAACTTCATTAGATACAGAAGCATACATAGCTTCTCTAAAGATAATGTTTAAAATTCTTCTGTTGATTTTTGACCATTTCTGATGGGATTTAAGACTTCATTTAAGTTATTTGAATTTCATACCAATCAAGTTTCCTTTGTGTGAGACATAATTTATTGACACTTGTCATATTTTGCACATTAGGTACGAATTTTGCGGTTATTAAGAATTTTAGGACGAAATGATGATGACTCAAGTGAAGCTATGAATGATATATTAGCACAGGTGAGTAGACCAAACTTGCATTATGTTAAATATTTCTTTTAGTTTAGCAGAGAATAGAACAATTGTGGTTATATGGAGCAGTTTTTATTTGTGTTTCCTCATTGGTGGCTGTAATCACAAAATATCTCTTGTTACCTCTGGATATTTTTGGGAGTATTCTTTTCTCACTTATGTCCTGTCCTCTGTGTCTTTTCAGGTTGCCACTAATACAGAGACTAGTAAAAATGTAGGAAATGCTATTCTTTATGAAACGGTTTTGACTATCATGGATATTAAGTCAGAGAGTGGACTTCGAGTAAGTCATTTTTAATTTTTTCTTCCCCTTAAACTTTTCATTTAGGATAATTGACTTCGTCTTTAGTACTTTGGAATTGGATTCCACTTGGAACTTGACTTCAGGAAGGAATGATGCAAAATGTATAATGCTGTGGTTTTGGTATCTGAAGTGTTATTCCCTCCCATTGAAGGCTTAATGTTTAACATTGATTATAATAAAGTTTAGAAGATCTTAGGTGTAGTTAGGTTTATAGTAGATATTGTTAAATCAAGGAAACATTTTAGAAAAGCTTTTACTAGAGGCACAGTTTGGGCTGTACTCATCACTTCACACAAAACAAGATACCATATTTGAGTTAATTTGTGTTTATTTTAAGAAATAAACATACAGAGTAAGAAACTCAAGCGGTACCAAAGGTAAGCAGAGAAGAAAATGTCAGCCTTGTAGCTTTCACATGTACCTCCACTTCTTCTTCCAGAGAGAAATACTGTTACCATTTTCTAACATATTTTTTGAGATGTTCTATCCATATTCAAATGTCTGTACATGCATCTTTATTATTTTCTCTGCTTTTAAAAAACTCTTTATTTGAAATCATTTCAGACTCTAAGAAAAGTTACAAAAATAATTTAGAGTTCCCATACACCCTGTATCCTTCACCCAGATTCCCCTAATGTTAACATTTTGCATAATTATAGTGTAGTTATCAAAACTAAGAAAGTGATATTGGTACTATACTATTAACTCAATTATAGATTTTGTTCAGATTGTACCAGTTTTTCTATTGATGTCATTATTCTGTTCCAGAAGCCAATCCATGACCCTACATTGCATTTAATTGTCATATCTCCTTAGTCTCCTTTAATTTGTGACAGTTCCTCAGTCTTTCCTTTCCTTGTCCTTTATAACTTTGACACTTTCGAAGTACTTGTCAGTTACTTTGTAGAATATACTTCGATTTGGGTCTTTCCGATATTTTCTTATAATTTTATAGATTAAGGTTATGCTTTTTTGGCAAAACTACCACAGAAATTATGTACCCTCCACAGTTTATCATATCAGGAGGTGCGTGCTGTCTATCTATTTGTCTCATCTGGGGTGACATTAACCTTGATCATTTGATTGAGGTGGTGTCTGCTGGTTTTCTCCACTGTAAAGTTGTTATTTTTCTCTTTGTAATTAAAAATATTTGGGAGGAGGTATTTTAAGACTATATAAATATCCTACTCTCTTCAGACTTTTGGCCACCAATTTTAGTATCTGCCAGAAGATCTTGCCTAAGATGGTGTTCTAATGATAATTTTCTGTTTCCCTCATATTTTTCTCATTAAATAATTGAAATTCTTCTGTAAAACGAGTTGACCCTTCTCCCCCATGAATTTATTCATTCATGTAATCATTTATTAATATTAGAATTGGTAACCTATAGCCTTGTAACAAACAAATTTACTAACTAGAGTATAATGTTTGTGTATAGTTTTTTTTTGTCTTTAGCATTACAGTATCCAGTCAAGTAACTAAAGTAACTTAGGTTAAGCTCTTTTCCTCTTCCTACCTTTCAAACAAAATGGTAACATACCATGTATATTGTTCTGCACCTTACCTTGTTCATCTAACATTATCTTAGCTAGTTCCATATTCACATATAGAGACCCATATCTTTTTAAATTTTTTTCTTAATTGTGATAAAATGTACATAACACCGATTTTACTGTTTTAACCATTTTTAAGTGTACAGTTCAATGACATTAGTATATTTACATTGTTATGTAACCAATTCCATCATTTATCTCCAGAACTTTTTTGTTCCCAAACTCTGTATCATTAAACAATAACTCTCCATGCCCTACTATCCCCAGCCCCTGGAGACCATAGTTCTTTCTGTCCTTGTGAATTTGCCTACTTTTAGGTACCACTGAAGAGATATAGGGAAAAAACACCCAAAACCAAAGTGGTTTTCCTACTCTTTACCTCTACTCTCACACAGTCACTCAATACTTCACTTCTGACACCACATGTGAGGGGTATTTTCTCATACATCAAACAGTTCTTTAGTGAATACCAGCTGGGTGTCCTCTAATTCAGTTCTGACACTATCTACCTGGAGATAGTGTTAGGTCCCACAGGTTGAGGACTCAGTCCCACAAGACTAACCCCCACTTCAGGTGCTAGCAGTAAGTGTAGGTTGTGACCTGTGCTTCTAACCAACCAGCTAGATCAGTCTCTTCTGGGGTTTGATTAATTTGCTAGGGTGGCTCCCAGAACTCGGGGAAACACTTTACTTATGCTTACTGGTTTGTTAACATAAAGGATATTACAAAGGACGCAGAGGAACAGCCAGATGAGAGAGATACATAGGGCAAGGCATACGGGAAGGAGTGAGGGAGCCGTGCCCTCTCCACATGCTGTACCCTCCAGGAAATGTGTTCAGCTATCTGGAAGATCCTCCATACCCTGTTCTTTTGGGTCTTTATGGAGGCCACATTATATAGGCATGATTGATTAAACCATTGGCCATTGTTGATTGGCTTAACCTTCTGTATCTCCTTCCTCTGGGAGATTGGTGGGTGGGTGCTGAAAGTTCCAACACTCTGATCACTTGATTGATTCCCCTGGCAACCAGCCTCCATCCTGAGGCTATCCAGGAGCCCATCTAGAGTCACCTCATTAGAATTAAAGATGCTATTACCCAGGAAGTTCCAAGGGATTTAGGAGTTATATGCCAGGGAAGATAAAGAGCAAATATATATTTCACGATATCACAGTACCTCATATAAATGGAATCATGCAATATCTATCCTTTTGATAAACAGATTGTCTTATTTCATTTATCATAATGTCTTCAGGGTTGATCCATGTATCAGAATTTATTCTGTTTTAATGGCTGCATAGTATTCCATTGTATGGGTATGCCCTAGTATATTTAGCAAATTTGCTATTCATGGATTTTTAGATTATCTCCTATTATTTGTGATTTGCAGTACTGCTGCAATAGACCTTTGTGCATATATACAATTATGTTTGTTAGATAAATTTCTAGAAGTAAAATTGTTAAAACAGAATATATTTTTATTTTAAATATTTATGGTTATGGCTAGATTTCCCTCTAAAGAGGCTATACCAATATTGTTCTTTTACTAACAATATCAACACCTTAAAACATAATCTTCTTTCACTTACTGTTGAAATATAACATGATTTTAAGAGTTTGCTTTTAGATTTTTTAGGGTTTCATTTGTTTGTTTTGGTTTTTTTTGTGTTCTTTTTGCTAACAGTCTATAAAATACCAGTCACTGTCTTTAAATAGTTTTGTACCCATCAGAGACCAGGAAGTGGTCCTTAGAGTCAGGAAACAACATAAATATTTAATTTTTTAACCTATGCTATTTCTCTCTAGGTCCTAGCCATAAATATCCTGGGTCGTTTCTTATTGAACAATGACAAAAATATTAGGTAAGTCAATTAAAAAATGTCTTGGGTATTATAAAACTGGTATTTTCATGAGTGACTTTGATCAAGTTTACACATGTATTAAAGTGACCTGTTTAGAACTTCAACTCAGAATTTTTTGTTTAGTCTGGTCCAGACTACTATTTTGTAAGGAATTTGAACGTTGGCTTCATGGCTTAATTTTTACTCCTATTTGTTCTGTAAATCAGAGATCAGCAAAATTTTTCTATAAGAGGCCAGATGGTAAATATTTTAGGCTTTATGGGCCACCAGGTCTCTGTGGCAACTATTCAGCTCTGCACCTTAGCATAAAATCAACCATAGACAATATGTAAATGAGGAGTGTGGCTTTGTTCAATAAAAATTGATTTACAAAAACAGCAGAGGGCTGGATTTTGCAGGTGGCTAGTTTGTTGACCTCTGCTCTAAATTAAGAAGAAAAATATAACAGTTCAGGGAGCAAATCTGCACTTTCTTTGTGAATTCCAGCTTGTTTTTTTAGGTAGATGAATTAATTGATCAGTGTTATCTTTTATTTTGTTACTTTTCTATATGTAGTATGTCTTGTTTGCCTGTTATTCTAATCAGGAAGAATTTTTCTTACCACCTTAAGAAAAGATGTGGAAATAATCATTGTGGCACCCTGAATTATCTTCTGTTTCTAAAAGAATTTTTCAACACTTGGATCTTAGACTTGGTTTTTATAGAGGCAATCAAAAGCAGAGAAAGTGCAACGGTTAAATTAAAATAATTTCCTCTTGCAGTTTGGGGCAAAGGCAAACTGAAAAGACATACTATATGCTTGTTTTATTCTGTTATTTGGAAAATTTTGAAATAATCGAGCCAATTACTGTTAGAAGATTGACGGACTTGACCATGAATACAAATCTAAATCCAAATCTTCTCTTAGTTGCCACTATTTTAAATTATGGTATCTTTTAGACCTTTTTGTTGTTGTTGTAGAGACAGATTCTTACCATGTTACCCAAGCTGTTCTTAAACTCCTGGGCTCAGGTGATCCTCCCGCCTCAACCTCCTGAGTATCTTAGTACTACCACATCTCCTAATTTAAAAAAATTTTTTTTTGTGGAGATGGGTCATAGCTGTGTTGCCCAGGCTGGTCTAGAACTCCTGGCCTCGAGCAATCCTCCCACCTCAGCCTCCCAAAGCATTGGGACTATAGGCATGAGCCACCACACCTGGTCTTTTATACCTTTAAAATGTTATCTTTATAGTCAACTAATTCTGTCTTTAAGTATTTAAAACTGTGTGCTTTCTCTTATCCATTAGACATCCTGTTCTCATTATTTAGGCAGAGGAAAACTATCCTGAATTTTACATCTTAACTTTGTTGTTCTGCAATTTTGTTTCATTCAGATATGTAGCTCTGACATCTTTGTTGAAGACGGTGCAGACAGATCATAATGCAGTACAGAGACACAGAAGCACAATCGTGGACTGTCTTAAAGATTTGGATGTCTCAATAAAACGGTAACAAACTGAGAATCTTTATCAGTCTAGTGGTTTTGGTAAATTAAGTGACAAAACCAGATTATTAATGGTTTTGTCCCTCCCCCCCATACTTTGTAATAGTTTTGAGAGCAAAAGTGTTGACATTTATGTATTTAGTCATAATGTTCACAGATGAATTCTCTGCAGAGTGAGTGCAGAGTGAGTTTTTTTAGAAAGGATTGGCACAGAGAGGTTTAGGTCAATTAAGGGGGCCAATAAGAAATACTTAAGTGCACACTAAAGTTGTCCTTGATTCTTTAATGAATATAACAGGTACAGATAAGTTGGGCAGAAGTTTACTTAACAGAGGTACTGTGCTTTGTGTGTTGGAGGATGAAAATAAGGAGTGATCCATCGGCTAAGTGTCTTACCACAATGCTGAAACTCAAATTGCTGACAACACACATTTTTAACAGTACTTATGCCCCAGGATCCAGAAGGCAGCCTGTGTTTCTCAGAACAGTGTATCCTGAGATGACTGTTAGGCAGCAGATAGCACTCTCAGAAAGCATACATCTCTTCCGAATGGAGCAATTCTACTAGTTCTCATCTTAGAATTTAGATGTTTGTAAAATCTAGCTATAATTGGCCTCAGTGAACTTTCAGTTATTTGTTCAAATTCAGAGCAGAGTAGATTTAAAATGATCTCTGAAACCATTCAGTTACAAAGATTTATTGTTATCGAGTTCCTTTTATTTGCACAGAAGAGGTGCTAAGTGCTTGGGCAATCTAAAGATAAGTCCTGGACTTACTTTTATGTAGTGCTTTACAAAGGATTTTATAAGCACCCTGTCGGTTGGTTCTCAGAGCAAGCCAATGGGAGAGCCTAGGCTAGGCAATTTCTATCTCCAATTAACAAGTCAGTTAAAATATAGTCCGGTCCCGAAGGGATCAAAGGACTTACCCTAAACCTTAATCCTTGTAAGGGGCAGTCCTGGGAACAGATATTAGCCTTCTGACTCCTACTGTGTTGTTTCTCTATAGCTCATTACTGGGCTTTGAATTTCAAAGATTCTGGAGATTCAAAGTAAAAGCTCAGATTCTGGGGCCAAACTGCCTCATTCAAACCCTAGCTCTGTCTTTTATAGATGGGGTCAAATTAAACTTTCAGTGCCTCAGTTCCCTCATATATAAAATACAGATAGAAGAGCACCCACTTCATGGGGTTATATAGGATTAATTGAATTAATATATATAAATATGTAAATACTATATAACAGCTATTATCTTGCTAGGGATTGAATTTTTGTTGCCTTTATATTAGCTAAGAACCTTAATAAGTTCTTTGTATTAAATTAGTATTTCTGAAAGTCAGTGTAGATGCAGTGTTTGAAATTATTGACCAAATGCAGAAAGATACACATAGTAACCTTAGAACTTTTGTATGTTAAACATATTCATTTTTGCCTTCTTGCTAAATTTAATAGGCAATTATAGAAAGTCTTATTTGCCTTCAAAGCACATTGCCATTTTTTTCCTTTTCATAGCCCTCATTTTCCCTTTGAGTTTGGTTTTAGTCTAATTTTCTGTATACCTTTTTGTGTAAACTGTGTTACATCATCTTTGCACAGAAGTGGGGTATACTAAATGAAGAGTATGGTGACTTAATGTGTCACGTTTTTAAGGAATAATGTAGAGAGGTATTATCATTGGGTAATGATTTTGTTGCCCCTCCTTTTGAGCCTCTTAAATAATTCTAAATTTCTGCTTCATGGAATAGACTGTTGAACCCAAACCACGTATTTGGTCATTAGTAGTATATCTCTTAGGGACTTTTGAAGAAAAGTATTGAATGAAGATTCAAAATATCAGAACTAACTTTGATTACGTAAGAATAAATCTCCTTGGTTATCTTGTGTGCAAAAATTGGGATCACAGGATTGTGTAAGGACATTAACACAAATGCTAGTGCTTGGTGCTCAGAGAGAGCATACCTGGGTCTTTGTTTCATTCCCACTGTAAGTGTCGTAACTCTTTAAATTTTTCCCCTCTGCAAGGCGTGCAATGGAGTTGAGTTTTGCCCTGGTAAATGGGAATAATATCCGAGGCATGATGAAGGAATTACTTTATTTTCTGGATTCATGTGAGCCAGAATTTAAAGCAGACTGCGCATCTGGAATCTTTCTTGCTGCAGAAAAGTAAGATTTGATTTTTATTTTATTGGTAAAAGATGCTTGGAACTTTTTGAGAGCATCTTTAAAACATGGGGAAAATGCTGTAAATATGTTTAAAACCTAACATTTATTTCAAGCTCCCAATTATAAGTTAGCTTTAGCAGGCCATTATAGCCAGCTTTTAAATATGTTGAGACAAAAAAAAATTCCTACTTTTATGAAATCTCCTCCTTTATCTGTTCTTTAACTTCTCATCTATGATGCAGTTTTTATGAAGGGAATAGAAAAGTTAGAGCATCTGGGCCAGGTGCCATGGCTCTCGCCTGTAATCCTAGTACTTTGGGAGGCTGAGGCAGGAAGATTACTTGAGGCCAGGAGTTTAAGACCAGCCTGGGCAGCATAGCAAGACCCTGTCTCTGTAAAAAAGTAAGAAAAATTAGCTGGGCATGGTGGCGCGTGCCTGTAGTCCCAGCTACTGGGAAGGCTGAGGTGGGAGGATCACTTGAGCCCAAAAGTTTGAAGTTGCATTGAGCTTGTGGTCACACTGCTGCACTCTAGCCTGGGTGCAAGACCCTGTCTCTATTAAAAAAAAGAAAGAAAGAAAAGTAGAAAAGTTACAACATCTGAATTGTAGTTCTGTGTAAAACTTAAGGAGGAAGGTACCTCAAGATTTTAATAGTACAGCTTTTCTGTCTCTTTTTTCCATTCTTAATTTAAGGAAATGAGTTTCTAGTCTTGGTATTGTCTGGATCTGAGAATAATCCTTTTTCTCCTTTGTTCTTTATTTTCTGCCCTGACTGTATGATTTGTTTTCTATGAAACTGAAGTTCCATTTCTCAGCTCAGCAACTCCTTTTACAATATAATGGGAAATATCGGAGTTTGACTATATACCATTTTATCATTCTTTGAAATGGCATTTGCTGCTAGGCTTGAAGATGAAATGTCTCCATATATACTCACTTATCCAGGGAACCTAGAAAAGACTTCACGACAGGCTTTTTGAAAGTCACTGAATATAGTATACTTTACAGGTTCCAATTTTTTCACACTGTGCCATTTTTTTCTCAGGTATGCACCTTCCAAACGGTGGCATATAGACACAATTATGCGTGTTTTGACAACGGTAAGTGGCTTTTCTCAGTCAGCATATACTAAGTGCACTATGACTAAAACTAAAGCAGCATGAGGGAACACAGTGATGGCAGGGTAGGGTGGGATATGGGACAACTGGCTAAGTGTTTTAGGTAGCCAGGGAGCTCTCTCAGAGGAGGTAACATTGGAGTAGAGGTCTCAGTGAAGTGAGGATCAAGCCATGCAGGGATCTTCGGGGGAGAGTATACTAGTCAGAGGGAGCAAAAAGTGCAAAGATCTGAGGTAGCCACACCCTTGGCCTGCTTGGAGAGCAGCAGGAAGGCAAGCGCAGCCAGCAAATTGAGAGGTAGGGTGGAGGTTGGAGAGATCAGCAGAGATCAGATTATGTAGGGCCTCATATTTTGGGTTTTATTTTGAATATGATAGGAAGCTCTTGCAGGGTTTTGAATGACTAAATTTATTCAGGATTTCCAATTCCTGTTTTAGAAGGTATCCTTTCTTTGGTATTCTTCCAGAATTTGGGGGCTTCTCTGTTTTTCATTCAATAATAGACAGGGAGTAGAGATTTAAGAGTAAAAATGAAAGTTTAGTGGCATACAAAGAAAACATAACTGTATCTAATAATGTCAACAGGAGTAGATACCATAGAGGAAAATACTTAGAAATTTGACTGTGTTAAAATTAAAAACTTGTATAGCAAAAGGGAAAAAAAATCTGTAAATTTAAAAGGCAAATGACAACTAGGGGAAAACATTGTGACATATGACAGTATGTTATTATTTTTATTTTTGAGAAATAGTGTCACTCTGTCACTCAGGCTAGAGTGCAGTGGTGTGATCATAGCTCCTTGGCTCGAGTGATCCTGCCTCAGCCTCCTGAGTAGCTGGGACTATAGCTGGGACTATAGCTGTGCACCACCATGCCTGGCTAAATTTTAAAGTTTTTTTGTGGAGACAAGGTCTCACTATCTTGCCTGGGCTGGTCTTGAACTCCTGGCCTCAAGTGATCCTCCCGCCTCGGCCTCTCACAAGTGCTGGGGTAACAGGTGTGGCAGTTGTGCCCAGCTTATTATTTTTAATCTGTAAATAATTTACAACTATTGGGAAAATGGAATAATTGGCAATTGAACAGACAATTTACAAAAGAAGAAAGAAATGGCTAATTAACCTTTGAAAAAATACTCTTACTAGTAAAGAAATAGTAAAATAAAAATGAGGTATCGTTTTTTCTCATATCATACTTTTTAATCTAATTCCTAGTGTTAGAAAATAGAGAAACAGGTAGTACTCTCCACTTTATGAGAGTATAAGATGATGCCACCTTTTCAGTGTGTAGTTTGGTAGCATGTAGCTAAAATCTTAACTTATACCTTTTGATTCATTAATTAAATTTTTAGGACTTTGGAAAAGTAAAAGGACAAGTGTACAAAAATGTATAAATAGAAATGTTCATCCCAGTCTTGTTTATAATAGAGGAAAACTGGAAATAACTAGGAGTTCCCAAATGGGGATTGATTAAGTAAATTATGAAACATCTGTGGGGAGGGAATGATGCTATTAAAATTATGATTTACATGTATTTGTTGCTATGGAATTCTATCTGGGGCATATTAGTTTTCTAGTTTATTTACAATGAATTAATTTTATAAAAGGTTAAAAGTTAATGAATGTGATTAATAATGGTGAAAATTATATTTTCTCACAAAAGAGATGATGAATCAGGACATATTTTCTTATTTGTGTGAGGCCCAAAGGAAGGGAACAATTAGAGCTCCTGAAGGAAAATGTTTATCAAAAACCATTTTTTTAAATGCTACCACTTTCCGTTTTTCCAGCTGACTTATATTCTCTTAATATGATCATGTGATTTTTCTTCTTTAGCCTGTTGATGTGCTGATTACATTGCTTTAATTTTGAAAGTTGAATGTTATTCTTGCCTGAATTTATATCCCACATGGTCATGATGTATGATTCTTTTTACATGTCGTCAGATTTGATTTGCTAATATTTTGTTGAGAATTTTCGCGGATTTTCGCATCTATATCCATGAGTGATACTGGTCTATACTTTTCTTGTAATGTCATCTGTGACCCATTTGCTATTTGGAAGAATGCTGATTTGGAGATTCCTTTTTTTTTCTGGCTATCTTTGCGTTACTTATTTCTAGTTTAATTTCGTTGTGGTCTAAGAACATACTTTGTATGATTTCTATTCTTTTAAATTTGTTAAGATATTTTTATGACCCAGAACGTGGTCTCTCTTGGTTCAGTGAGTTTGAGAAGAAACTGTATGTTCTGCTATTGTTGAATGAAACGGGCTATAAATGTCAATTAGATCATGCTGATGCTTTCTCCTACTTTAAGTACTCTGCTTTCTCTGGTTAGTGAAGAATGTAAATAAGTCATCCCACAAATTACCTACTTTTTAGCTTCTTACATTTCCTTTTGACCATTTTTCCAAACTTCTACCTCTGTCTTTGTGTTTCTTAACAGGAATAAGCATCTCAATCACCTGGGAGTTTTTCTCTCTCTCTTTTTTTTTTTTCTTTTCGACCTTTCCAGAATACACATGGTTAGGCCTGGTTTCAGTATTGTAAATCAGATCAAAGCGTGGATAATTAAATACAAAATAGCTCCCATTCCTTAGGCTAATGTTGGTTCCATAATATTTGTAAACACTAGTTTTTAAAAGACAGTGTGATGTTTTAATAAACTTGCTTCTAAAAAGTTATTTATTTAATCCCTTTTCTTATTTAATATGGTCTTTTGAACTGTTTATGTACATCCTTCCTCTTTCCATCCCCTAGAGTAACATGACTACTGTAGCTTGCCCATCTGATTTTTTTTTCTTTTTTTTTTTTTTTTTTTTGAGATAGAGTCTCACTCTCTTGCCTGGGGCGAGTGCCGTGGCGTCAGCCTAGCTCACAGCAACCTCAAACTCCTGGGCTCAAGGGATCCTCCTGCCTCAGCCTCCCAGGTAGCTGGGACTACAGGCACGTGCCACCATGCCCGGCTAATTTTTTTCTATTTTTAGTTGTTTGGCCAATTCCTTTATATTTTTAGTAGAGATGGGATCTCCCTCTCGAACTCCTGAGCTCAAACGATCCGCCCTCCTCAGCCTCCCAGAGAGCTAGGATTACAGGCGTGAGCCACCGCGCCCAGCCTTGTTTTTTGTTTTTTTTTTTTCTTTTCTTAGAATAACTCATGACATGTGAGACCATCTGATTTTTAAAAAAATTATTTTGGGTACATAATAGTTGTACCCTATATCTTTATAGGGTACATCTGATGTTTTGATACAGGCATATAATGTGAATTAATCAAATCAGGATAATTGGATATCCATCACCTCAGGCATTTATCATTTGTGTTAGGAACATTCCAGTTCCACTCTTTTAGTTATTTTCAAGTATATCCTAACTTGCTGTTGATTATAGCCACTTTGTTGTGCTATCAAATATTGTTCATTCTATCTATCTAACTACATTTTGCACCCATTAGCTGTCCCCACTTTATCCACCCCCTCCCCGCTAGCTACCCTTCCCAGCCTCTGGTAACCATCATTTTACTCTGTCTCTATGAGATCAAGACCATCTGATTTTAATACCAGTTCTGGGAAGTTGTGGGAAGGGAGAGGTGTTTGTAATTAAGTTCTAGTGAATGTACTTCTTAAATTTTGAAATTTTAGACCTCATCTGTTTTCAGTAGAAAAGGTCTTTCTTGAAATTTTAAATCTGTATATTTTACTTTTAATTTGGACAAAGAGATTTTTTTTGATAAAATTTAAGAACTTAAAATATTTAAGACTTTGAAGTTTGAGCTGCTGTGAACCTGAAAATTGGAAACAAGTTTGTCTTAATTTTTTAATAACAACAGTAATAATAGCTAACACTTGTTTTCATTGTTATGTGTTTCTAGGGGTAACTGTTTGCATTTCCTTTCAGGCAGGAAGTTATGTTCGTGATGATGCAGTTCCCAATTTGATCCAGTTAATAACCAATAGTGTGGAGATGCATGCCTATACTGTCCAGCGCTTGTACAAAGCAATTCTTGGTGATTATTCTCAAGTAAGTCTTTATTTGCCTTTCTACTTGAGGGAGAAAAATTACCCTTTAATTTCCTAGTACGTCCTTATTACTAACACACTCGATGTGCTCAGTTTTAACCTTTATGATTAGATGACTTATGATTTGTATTAGTATCTTTGGAAGGACTGAAGTCCTTGACTAATGGTGGCTTTCTTTTGACAGCAACCTTTGGTACAAGTGGCTGCGTGGTGTATAGGCGAATATGGTGATCTTCTTGTATCTGGCCAATGTGAAGAGGAAGAGCCTATTCAGGTACCTCTTGTCACTTTTGGTTAAGGAGGGGGGAAATAGTGTTTTTGGTTATAAGAGAGCAGTGTTTAATGGGGAGTTGAGGTTGATTCCTTAAAAACTTTTTAAAGAGTTAATACTAGAATTTTATTGGCAAACCCACCATTTTTTGAAATGGAACTTACTGAACAATTTTGAGATTTTAAAACTGCTTTAGGCCCTATTGCCTACCCTAGTAGACTGAATTATTATTTCTCTTATCCTCTGGCTGATAAACAAAAAGAAATGAGGCATATCTATGTTTCCATTTGCTTGTTAAGAGATTGGCTTTAGGTAAAATTATGGCAACAACACCTGAACTCTCTATCTTTTTTTTTTCTTCCTCTACTTCTGCCACTTCAAACTGTAATATGTCTCTCAGCGCCCAGTGGTCATTTTCCACTCCTTTTACCTCCCTCCTACCCGCTTTGGTTGATAGAACAGCTTGGACAGTTGCAAAGCACAGTTTATGTTAGGGGCTTTTGTAATGGTAGGATTGTCTTTCTGGTGGCATCTTCTGACTTGATATCAGCTTTAGGTGTTTGATCTTACCATTCATTGTATGTGGTTTTTTACTTTTTCTCCATCTTCCCCAGGTAACAGAGGATGAAGTGTTGGATATTTTAGAAAGTGTCCTAATCTCTAATATGTCCACCTCTGTGACACGAGGTTACGCCCTCACTGCCATTATGAAGCTTTCTACTCGATTCACTTGTACTGTAAAGTGAGTATTGAAGAAAAGTCAGGGGAACAGGCTGTTTTGTAATTTTAAAAAACTTTCTATTATGGAAAATTTCAAGCATAGACAAAAGCAGAGAGAATAGTAAAATAAATTTGCATTTACTTATTGCCCCACAATCATGATTATCAATTCATGGTTTATCTTTATTTCATCTATACTTTGCTCCCCCTCATTCTGCCACTCCACCATGGATTATCATTATTGTTGTTATTAGTAGTAGTGGTAGTAGTAAGTGGAGAAGTTAGTCCCCATGTAAGTGTTACTGAGTGATGGGCTTGCTGCCTGATGCATATAGAAGCCAATAGTATGGTACCAGCTTTTGAGAAAAGAAAAAACTTTATTGCAAGATTGACTGGCAAAGAGACAGGTGGCAATTCTCAAATCCTTCTCCCTAAGCTAGTATCTGAGGGTGGGTTTTATAGGCGAAAAGCAACTATAAGGAAGATAGGAAAATGTAAGGAGGCATGATGTGATCGGGTTATGCAGCAAGGTGGCACCAGTTCCTTGGTTCTTAAGTTCATACTGCAACAAAACAGGACATACTTTGCTTAATTTGTTCTGGACTCCTTAACACATTGACTGTCGTGTGAGTTGTATTTAACTCACTCTAGTTTTGAACCCCGGGGCCTCGTGAAGCATATATAACTCTCACATCTCTTCACCTTGGGAGCCGCCAGAACTATTTTTCAAGTTGCGTATAACTCATGCATAGAAAACAAAAAATAAATTTTTCATTAAATTAGAAAGGATTGTTTTGTTTTCGAAGTTTTTATTCCATTGTCATAATAAAACACTGTGGCCCCAAGGAAAAAATTTTTTTTCTGATGCAGCAGTCAGTGTGTTAATCTGAGTATTTATACGGTTGACTTTTTTTTTTTTTCCGAGACAGAGTCTCACTCTCCTACCCGGGCTAGAGTGCCGTGGCGTCAGCCTAGCTCACAGCAACCTCAAACTCCTGGGCTCAAGCAATCCTTCTGCCTCAGCCTCCCGAGTAGCTGGGACTACAGGCATGCGCCACCATGCCCAGCTAATTTTTTCTATATATTTTTAGTTATCCGATTAATTTCTTTCTATTTTTAGTAGAGACGGGGTCTCGCTGTTGCTCAGGCTGGTTTTGAACTCCTGAGCTCAAACAATCCGCCTGCCTTGGCCTCCCAGAGTGCTAGGATTACAGGCGTGAGCCACCGCGCCCGGCCTACACGGTTGACTTTTTCACTCTGGTGGGCTCCAAGGTCACTAACCAGGCACACTTGGTTCATCTGTTCATACTCGGATTACGTGACTCGCAACCTGAGGGGCTATTGCAGCTGAAAAACAACTGGACATTCTGTTATTGACTAAGTCAAACCAGTGTGAACTGGTTCTGCAGTTATGTAAGGGTTTTGGTTTATTATAGTATTTTGAGATGTCTGAATAGGAATAAAATCATGTTTTGGTGATTAAATCTTTAAATTCTCTTTCCTATTTTGACTAAAAGTCAATTCTTCTAGCTCTCTGGGAGGCCGAGGCAGGCGGATTGTTTGAGCTCAGGAGTTCGAAACCAGCCTGAGCAAGAGCGAGACCCCGTCTCTACTAAAAATAGAAAGAAATTAATGGGACAACTAAAAATATATATAGAAAAAATTAGCCGGGCACAGTGGCGCATGCCTGTACCCAGCTACTCGGGAGGCTGAGGCAGGAGGATCGCTTGAGCCCAGGAGTTTGAGGTTGCTGTGAGCTAGGCTGATGCCACGGCTAGGCACTCTAGCCGGGGCAACACAGTGAGACTCTGTCTCAAAAAAAAAAAAAAAAGAAAAAGTCAATTCTTGGGTCAGTTTCCCAGCCAAGCATATTTAGGGTAAACTTAGTTCTCTTAGACTTTTTCTTTACTTTTTAATATAAATTCTTGTGAAAAATGGTATTTTTTACTTAGTCTTTAAATTGTGATCTAGAAGAATTTGGGGTCAGCATTTTGATGCTATTACCTTTTCGTTGATAAAAACTTATTTTAAAATTACTAAAGAAGAGAATGAACAGTACAGACTTCTTTTGTGGCAAAGTAATAAGTGCTACTCTGTCAGGCAAATTTTAAGGTATGAGATACTTAACAGGCAAAAAATCTGGTGTTAACAATGCGAATAGTATAATGGTGAATATTAGATGAATGGATGCATGAAGATAAAGAAAAGGTTTTGTTTTTTAAAAATTATGTTAAGTAAGAAAAGATGAAGATGTGTGTTTCAAAATTTTTAAGTAGAAAATTCTGGTTTAAATAGTCTTTCTGCTTCTTTATGAATTTTCTTTTGGGTATTTGACTTTGTCATTTTATCCCATAGCCGAATTAAGAAAGTGGTTTCCATCTATGGAAGCAGCATTGATGTGGAACTCCAGCAGAGGGCAGTAGAATATAATGCACTTTTTAAGAAATACGACCACATGAGGTGAGTGAAAGAAACTAAGCAATGCATGCAGTACCTCTTAGCATCCTGAATAAATTATCAGGATAATCCATAAAGGACACTCATTCCTTGGGCTTTATTAACTGGATCTCATAACCCTATTTAGTTCTAATTGCATGGCTGCTTCTGTTTTGTTCATCTTCTGTTCTTCCCAGCTTCTAAATAAAATAACTATGCCAGGTGCAGTGGCGAGTGCCTGTAATCCCAGTGACTCAGGAGACTGAAGAGGTGATTGCTTGAGGCCAGGAGTTTGAGACCCCCTGAGCAATACAGCTAGACCCCATCTCTTAAAAAAAAAAGAAGAAAAAGAAATATTAGCCAAGCTTGGTGGCACACACACCTGTAGTCCCAGTTACCTGGGAGGCTGAGGCAGGAGGATTGCTTGAGCCCAGAAGTTCAAGGCTGCAGTGAGCTATTATGATGCCACTGCACTCCAGCCTGAGTGACAGAATGAGACCTGTCTCTTTAAAAAAAGAAAGAAAATAACTGTGTTTTCATTCAACTCCCCTCCCCCTTTCTGATGCTTTGTTATGGAAAGTTTGCTTCATTTCCTGTTTTATTTGATTAAGATGTGGGAGTTATATTTTTTCAAGAGAATTAATCTCATTCACATCCCATCACCATCAACATTCTTGTGTTTGTCATCTTTTTTCTTCTGTTATGCAATATCTTCTTGATTGGAGACTGTTAATACCTACTGATTTACCTTTCTTTCATCCCAGTTTCTCTGCACTGAAATATATGCTTCAGGATTTTGGTGTACAGTTTGTTTATTCAAGGTTTCTTGCTTGCCCTTAATCCAGCCAGGAATTTAGGTCATGTATTCTTGTAATCCACCTTCTGTTTTTGTGTGTGTGTTGGGTGGGGTTGGGAGATGGCTCTCCATGTTTGGCCTCAGCATAGGTTTGTGGTGGTTTTTGGTAGGGAATCTAGGTTAACTGCCTAGAATTTAACCACTCCAGATTCTTCTAGGTCTGCCCTACTTGAGAGAATGCCTGTCATGGAAAAAGTGACCACAAATGGCCCCACTGAGATTGTGCAGACAAATGGAGAGACAGAACCAGCTCCACTAGAGACCAAACCACCACCCTCTGGGCCACAGCCCACCAGCCAGGTAGCCTTCCACTCACTTATCTGGGGCTTCTGATGATCTTATGGTCCCTTATAGCTTATCTCTTAGTTGATTCCTTTTGTTCCTGGATTGGTTTTGATTCTCCTCCTTATTTTTGAATATCGAAAGAGCTTTGCATTAGATAGCAGACTAGAAAACTAATGAGTTGAGGTCTTATTTCCCTGTTTAGGCCAATGATTTATTGGATTTGTTGGGAGGAAATGACATAACACCTGTTATTCCAACTGCACCTACAAGCAAACCAGCTTCTGCTGGTGGAGAACTTCTTGATTTGCTGGGTGACATCAACCTTACAGGTGAGGCCAGTCTGGAGCTACTTAATGCCTGGATAGGGATAAGGGCATTGGGGAAAAACTACACTGAACAGAATTTCCAGCACGTGAATGATTTGAAGATGGGATAGGCTAAGTGAGAAACAAGAATCGAATCTTCACAACATCTGGGATGTAAGCTGCCATGCTGGTGCTCTAAAGATAATTCATAGGGATTTCTCAAAGCCTAATTTTTAATTTTGGGATAATATTCATAGCATTTTAAGATAGAAAAGATTTTCTCTTTTAAGCTCACCAAGAATATATCCCATGTCACTTCTGCTTTTACTGTCCTAAGACATGACTTTCTCTAGGTTCTTTTCTACTCATGATTAGTTTTCTATAGCTATGGCCATTTGTGGAGAGATGTTAACCTACTATCTACCTTTTGTCCTTCTTCCCCTCCTACCCTTCCTATAATTAAAGCAATTGAAGGAGAAATCACTCATAATATTCAAACATAACTTCATTTGGGAATATTTTTTCTTGTTTCTGTTCATATGTGCTAGACATTTGTAATTGATGTGTTTGGCAATATTGTGAACCCCTGAGTTCAAGAGTATCACTGTAGTGTATAACTTCTGTGCCAAGTTGCAGTGTAAAGTATACCTTCTGAGTTAAAGTGTCTTCTTTAAAAGCATAATGGAGAGTTAGAGCATACATGACCTTGAGTGCAAAGCAGCAGTGGGATAAGGATGTTGGATGGTTAGCTAGACTCTCACAGGCTGATTTTCTTCCCCCTAATACAGCAGGCTCCCAGAGTTTAGGATTTATGTCTGTGTCTTAACAAAATTTCAAGATGTTACTTGTGATGTACTTTTGAGTCATTTATAAATCCTCAGATGCCAAAGTTGTGCTGGATAACTGGAAAATCAAAAACAACCCCATAATTAAAATACAGTGTGTGCTTCACTTAACATGTTAGCATTTTCATGTTAGTACATAGTCTTCATAATTGTAATTTTAGATGATGTCTAATATTTTGTCAAGAAGTTTGCATTATTATTTACTCAGTTTTTTACTGTTGGGCATTTTGTTTGTTTCTAGATTTTTCTTAGTTGCCTCAACAAATATCATTACATCAATTTGTCCTTATTTAGATTTTTTCATAGACTAAGCTAGCCTTTCTGAATATGGTTAACATTAGGATGATTGAACACTTACTTCGTAGGGTATTCGTGAGGACTGCTGACCCACTCTGTGCATGACACTGGCAAATATTATTTACCTTTCCCTCAATTTATATGGGCACCAGTTTCACTGTACAGTCATAAGCATAAGCATTGTATATTATAATTTTTTAAAAGCCCTGTCAGGTAAAAAATTGGCCCTACTATTTTGTTTTTTATTTTTTCGATCACAGAGAATGTTTAATATCTATCTACATATTTGTATTTTAGATGAATTTCCTTTTTGAACATTCTTTTTTGTATCTTCAACTCATTTATCATGAGGTCCTAAAGTTTCATTTGGTTTTTGTTCTTACTTTCTTGTTTCCCTAGTGTTATATGTAAAAGCAAAATGGTAAAATGTTTAAAAGCCTAGATTTTCTTTCCTTCTTCATAATGTGTTTTAAACATGTTTTCCCATTTTCTTTACATTATGTTTAAAAATTTTGAATTTTAAATTCTTTAATTCATCATTACAGTTTTATCCTGTTGTACAGTAATTCAGTGGAAATTTAGAATTAGATTGACCATGTGTTTTTAGAGGGTTTGGAGCAGTGAGTTCCTGTTCCCAAAAACTACTATACTGCACTTTTACAGAATACAAAAGCTAAAATTTGAAGGAGTCGGGGACCCATAAGCTGCTTATGTCTCTTGGGTAGCCTCTGATTCTTCATAAGAACATATTTATAAACTTGCTTTGAAAAATGGGAATTGGTGCAAAAATTTCAAGATTAGATTTATAAAAACTAGGAGAACTATATGAGTATGTCTCTGTATACTTCATTGGTCATCTGCTTGACTGCACATTCTGTGGTGTTTGCATTTGTTTTAGCTTCTTTTGCTTTGCTTAGCCATCTGTATTTCTGCTTTCTTTGCTCATTTTCAGTATGAAATTTTTTTCTAGTATTCTTTAGTGTCTTTTAAAAAAATATAAACCAGCCTTCCTTTACTTCGTTGTGTTAATTCTTTTTTAAAATGGCATATTATCAGTTAATTTCATAAGTGATTTGAAATCTTTCAATATAAAATAATAATTTTACTGAATTTTCTCATGCTGCTGCTTAGAATCTTGAGTTCTCTCATGTTCTGTGAATTGCCTTATTGTATGACTCTCTACTTGTTCTCATTTGGAAGAATCAAATACAAATGATAATCTGACGATTTTTCCCCCACCCCACTGCATACCACCCCTCCCAGGGTGTGTATGTGTTTACATTTTATTACACAATATTTAACATCTACAAAATTTAATGTCTTCATCTACCTAGTTTGTAAAATAAAATATCATTAAGAGGGTTTGATGTTCTCTTTGTATTTCCCTTTCATCCCACTTTCTCTTGATTCCAGAAGTAACTGCTGTCTGTCCTAAAGCAGTGTTTAACCTTATTTACCATTTCTGTGTGTTTCTTGAAGCAGTGTGGTATTGTGTTGTCAGTTTTTTATGTTTTTAGAAATGTTATTTAATTGAATGTGTTCTTTTTGGCACCTTGCTTTTTTGCTAAATATTATTTTTGTGAGAATATTTCATGAATAACCCATGTTAAGTGTATTTCTAGTGAATTCATATTTTTACTATTGTAGATGTATAGTATTGTATCAATATATCACAACTTACCCATTATCTTGATGATGCACATTTTGGTTCTAATATTTCTCTGTTGGAAATCATCTTGCTATGAACGCTTTTTGTCTGTGTCTCCCTGTCTATATATGTAAGAATTAATTAAAAGCATTAATAGAAAGGTAGTTTCTCACCTGGGGAAGATTTTGCTCTCCAGAGAGTGGCAGTGTCTAAAGATATTTTTGGTTGTCACAACTGGGAAGATGCTATCAACTAATGCATAAAAACCAGGGGTGCTGCTTAACATCCTACAATTCAAAAGACAGCCCTCTACAACAAAGAATTAGAAAGCCAAAAATATCATTAGTGTTAAGATTGAGGAACCTTTGTTGAAAGATATACTGATGTTCAACTCTACTATTGTCAAATTATTCTCTATTTTGGTTGTACCAGCTTACATTTGTATAGCAGAGCTTAAAAGCCCCCATTGTTCCATGTTCTTACCAATATCTGGAATTATCAGACATTGAAATTTTCACCATTCTGATAGATAGGAAGTGGTATCTCACTGTGGTTTTAAATTCCATTTCCATTATTACTGGCAAGATTCAACATCTTTTTATAAGATTCCGTTATAAAAAAAAAGATTTCCTCTTCTGTGAATTACTTGTTCATGTATCTTGTTACTTTTTAATTAGGTTATCCTTTTCTTACTGATTTTTGAAGATATTTATAGTTTAGATACTTATCTATTCATTATTATGTATTAATAGCAAACATTTTCTCCTGCCTGTGGTATCTTTTTCCTTTTTTCCTTCACAATATTTTTTTAATACTGAATGGAAGTTGCTCATTTTAAAGTATATGAAATTTTAGTTCTTTCCTTTTATGGTCTATGCTTTTTGCATCTTGTTTAAGGAATCCTTTCCTTAACCTGAGATCATAGTAATTTTCTCCTATATTTTCTTGGTGAGCTTTGTCATGCGGGCTAAGGTTGACTTTCTGTTGGAATATATCCTTTAGGTGCTCCAGCTACTGCTCCTACCCCTGCCCCAGTCCCACAGATATCCCAGCCCTCCTTCTTATTGGATGGGCTTTCATCACAGCCTCTCTTCAATGACATCGCTTCAGGTATGTTTGCTGTTGTTACCTTCATTACATGGAGCCCTGAGCAATGAGAGATGGTTATTGGGGAGAGGAAGTAATAATTCTGCAAGCATTAGATTGACTACAATAAGATGATCTTCCCATACTTTTCCAGGCATCCCCTCCATCACAGCATATAGTAAGAATGGCTTGAAGATAGAATTCACCTTTGAACGTTCAAATACCAACCCCAGTGTCACAGTGATAACGATACAGGCCTCCAATAGCACAGAGCTAGACATGACGGACTTTGTTTTCCAGGCTGCAGTACCAAAGGTACTATAATGTCTTCTTTGCCTTTTGCCTTAGATTAAAGATTGGCTGATTTTTTCTCATGAATTTGGTAAAGGATATATCATAATGTTTAGAGATTAAACTAAATTTGCAGATTTAACTCAAACCTAACAATAATATAACTATTATGGTTCATTGAGGCCTGTCATTTTTAGTGAATAATACTTGGTCACAAATATTTCCTACAGTTAGTATTGTATGATAAAGAAAGGAAATTCTAAAGGTATTGAGATCCAGTGGATATGGAGTTCATTAAAAAAATTAAGAAAAAATAAAAATAATAGTGAGAGCAGAATTCTACATATTGGTCAGTTAATGCTCAGGGCATTGAGGATAATTCAACCTTCAGTAATATAGTAGTAAAAACCTAAAAACAAAATCTGACATAGAATTAATGTTAATTAAGATGAGGGAGTTTGTCTATTTAGTATTATCTTCTAGTCACTAGATCAGAAGTACATTTTTTTCATCTCTTCATATATGAGAGAAACTCTCCTCTTTCCTTAATTAACATCGTTTACTGTTGATATGATGACTGTTTTTGTGAATTGAGGTTTTGTTTATACCAAATCTTAGTTGAAGAAGTATTTATATCCATTTTTTAATAATGGAAAGTTTTAAATAAAGAAAAGTTCAGAATAAGGGTTGAGCAAAGTTTTTCTGTACAAGAGCACTGTGTATTTTAGGCTATATAGTCTCTATTGCTACTCAGTTCTGTTATTATAGTACAGAAACAGCTGTAGACAGTATGTAAATGAGCATAGCTCTGTTCCAATAAAATGTTATTTACAAAAACAGGTGTTGGACCATTCTTGGCCCCTGGGCCATGGTTTGCCAGCTGCTGGTTTAGACTAAGCTAACCTAATCTTTGTGGTGACATGTGAAATATGGCATTCAGACAACACGCTTTTGGAAATTGAAGATGTTTTCTTTTATTTGTGGTTACTGCTGACATTGCAGCCTTCTTTGCTTACATCTTTAGAAGCCAGAGTGTAATGTAGATGTTTTAGAAACAGTAGTGTTAAGTGGTTAAGAACCACTAATGAACTGTAGAACTGTTTGGATTTTAGTATTAGTTGTCTGACATGAAGAAATTATTTAACCTCAATAGCTGGGTTTCTTCACTTGCAAAGGGGGTGGTGATAGCCACTTCATAGGGTTGCTTTAAGGAATAAATGAGTTTTTTGTGCCAGGCACTATATGAAACATTTTTCTTGTGTTCAGTGCTCAGTAAATGTCAGCTGCTGCAACTTAGGGTTTACACTTGTTACTTTAGGCTGTTGTTCTAGCAGCTTACCACCTCTACTATTAAAGCATGGCCTTATTCTTAGTGGTGTACTATACGATGCGACGTGATGATGTAGCTTGAACTTCAAAATGTCATATTTCATAGATTCCACTTTGTAGTATTTTCACTTTTTAATATCTCTGAAATTGAGGTACATTTTTAAATTGATACCTTGTCATAGTTTAATGGGCAGTTTTCCTTCTTAGTGGTAAATAAAATAATGGTGTGAATTACAGTTGATAGTATCTTATATTTAATGAAATATAGTAGTAATGAATAGTATTTTAGCTTACATAATTTATCTTGATATTAGAATTATGAAATATAGTAGTAACGAATAGTATTTCGGCTTACATAATTTATCTTGACAGTAGAATTATGAATAAGACCCAATATAATAAATCTGTACATTGAGATTGAATCTTTACTCTTGTAATTTTTGGCCTTAGAGAAGACTAGTTTGCTCGCACTCTTGCTCGCTCGCTCTCTCTCTGTCTCTCTCTCTTTCTCTCCCTTAAATATTTTTGGAAGACTAATCTATTTTTTTTTTTATTTCAGCATATTGTGGGGGTACAGATGTTTAGGTTATGTATGTTGCCCTTCCCCCCCTCCCCCCAAGACTAATCTATTTTAAGGAAAGATTTTTAACATTATAGTATATAAACTAGCTACCTAGTACAGTATAGCTTACCTTGCTTGCCTATAGCACTTTCATCTCTCATCCTATAAACAAACAAAACCCACCAGCATTCAAAACATCATGGTGTTTGGCTTATCTTGGTCTTTTGCTGTACAGGCTAGTTCTTCATGTACTTTTTCTGTATGTGGACCTTGTGTCCCTAATGGAGTGACCCTAATATGTTCCACTTGCATATTAAAAAGCTGGCTCTTTCAAGCCTTTTCTTCACTTCTGTCATGTAGGGGGAGGCCTTGACATGTTCCAGATTATTCAGGCTTTAAAAAACAAAAGTTCAAGTCTCTGGGTCCCAGTCATCTAATTACACAAAAGCATAAAGGCTTATAGTTGGTGACCAATATGTTGGTTTGTTATTTGGGGAAAACTTTTCTCTTGGTTTCCTTCTGGCTTTTTTTAAACCACAGGTACTCATTTTTTACTTACATAGTTGGTCAATTCTATTAAGTAAAGTTAATCAGAACAAGAATTGGTCAGCTTTTTAAAAGAGGTAGGCTAAAATTCCTTCTGCCAGAAAGCGGGGAGAGTCGCTCATTGCTGGTTTTCATGATCAAAGACCTAACAATGGGTTTTTACAAATACCATGAGTGACAGCCCACACCACTTTGAATTGCTGATATCTGGAAAACAAATTGTAGGCAAAACTACTAAGTAGATAAATCTGTTATTTGAACCACCATCTGGGTGCCTAACTTTTTTATTTGTTGACATCTCTGACAAGGCATTGTGTATTACTTTTTCTGAAGAGTGCCCTTTGTTCCCCTAGACATTCCAGCTGCAGCTTCTGTCTCCTAGCAGCAGCATTGTCCCCGCATTTAATACGGGGACCATCACACAAGTCATTAAAGTTCTGAACCCACAGAAGGTGAGTAGCACATTTGTAGCCAATATCTGAGCAAGGTGTTTAAGTGTATTTCCTGAAATAAAATTCTACTTTGTTTCTTGGGGTTTTTCTGACACATAGAGAAGAGATCAATGAAAATGCTTGGTCTCACTTCCTTGTTCTTTTGTAGATGGAACCCAGAGACATCAAATGACTTAGTGGTGTCTTATTAAAATGGAACTTAAAAAAATTCTCTATTTAGAGCTGTGGTCCCCAACCCCCAGGCTGCAGCCTGGTATTGGTCCATGGCGTGTTAGGAAATGGGCCGCACATCACCACCTGAGCTCCGTGCCACCCTCCCCCCACCGGTGACACCCCATCTTCCCAACTCCAGTCCCTGGAAAAAATGTCTTCCATGAAACTGGTTCCTGGTGCCAAAAAGGTTAGGTACTGCTGAGGATTAAAGGTCTAGTTTTTTTTTGCGGCGGGAGCGTGGGGTTTGGGGGGTTGGGAAGGAGGAGCTTAAACATTTTAATCTATAAAGTTGAAATCTGAGGTAAGAGCATTTGTTGAGCTAAATATCTACATTTACTGCTGTAATTATTAAATGTGGATTGCAAAAGTAGAAGGATTTTAAATGAAGCAGCCAAATGAAAAATAGCTTTAGAAACTGAAATTAAGCAATATTTTATCTTCTCAAAGAAGTAAATGGACTCTACCTAATGGTAATCAATTGACTGATTTTCAAACAGCTTCTGAAAATGGTTCAGAGGATTTCTTCACCCTGGAAGATCTCTACTAGTTCCTTGTAAATACCAGTATAATTTCTTCCTCCTGTAACATTACTTTTCCTCTGCTAGTCACTGTATTTTGACTATCTCTCTATAGCACAAGCACAAATTCCCTGGACCATCTGATATACAGAGTAAAAATTTTCTTAGTGCATTAATAATTGAAATCTGCCTCATAAAGTAAAAAGTAATTAATAATTGAGTTCTCTTAGAACTACTGGTTTTACCTGTGAGTTAACTTTTATACTTTGGGAACAAAACAAGTTTATGTTCACATTTACTATAGATTTTGCAATAAAGTAACAGTATACTTGAATGTATGGCATAAGATGAGTATGTGTTTACCTCATTTTTCAAGAGACTTAGATACAAGGGTTGAATCTTTTTGAAAAGCACTCAGCACATGTTACTAGGAAAGTGTTCCCAAGTGGTTCTGTCCTTTTAATGCAGTTCTGGGGTTGAAGCCAACCACATGTCCTGGATATGTACTTTCTTTACTTGACAGCATGACATTGGCCCCGTGGCTCAAAGCTAGAGTCCTAGGTGTCTTTTGGTTGTTGTTTGCCTGTGAGTCATTTTTAAAAGACAGCTTTGCTTTAAAGTAAGTTGTTGACTCCTAAGATTAAAAGTCTATTTGTAGACTGGACAGATTCTGGAGATTTTATTTCAATATATAATTTGTGATTCTCTTTTCCTCTTATAGCAACAGCTGAGAATGCGGATCAAGCTCACATATAATCACAAGGGCTCAGCAATGCAAGATCTAGCAGAAGTCAACAACTTTCCCCCTCAGTCCTGGCAATGAGGGTCTGGCACCATTCTCATTCTTATCCCACTCAATCAAAGGAACTCTGGGAAGGAGGTTGTGATTGCTGGCAAGTCCCCCCAATTGTACCATGGGCATGAGGAGCTGAAGAGAACTGCTGAGGAGGATTCTCCTAAAGTTATTGCTGACCTTGAAGCATTGTTAAAGACTAATGTCCTCTCCTCCACTGTTGAGGCTGGCTGCTTCTGGAGGCTACTTTGCACTCTTCTTCCTCTTCTCCCTTTTCCGTACTTCTCCACCCCCCCGCCCCCCACATTTACAGCCAGAATCAACATTCCCTGGGCCCCTGAGGAAATAAACAGCTGGTCTGGAGGAGAGGACTGGAATTTATGGCGAGAAAACACTCACTTTGTCTCTGCAGCAAAGAGTTGCCCCTTCTTTCTACTGTTGTCTCTCTGTGGACTGGGCAAGGTGGGGTATTTATTCCTCACTAGCTGGGTTACCATCTTCAGGCGCTTTTTACATCTGGTATTCGGAATGGAAATGTAACAGTGGACATTAGGGAGCCCTGCCTTTTTCTACTGGTTCCCCAATGTGTGAAAGAGGCAGTAGGCTCCTGGTAGCCTTTTCTGTGCATTGCTGTGTACACACAGACACACACATGTATGTATGTTTGTTATCAAGAACTGGTCAGACCTTGAGAGGTTATTTGTAAACACTGGACAGATGCAGTTAAAAGAGCTTTTGTTGAGATTTGGCATGAAGGATATGGTGCTCTATTTGTAATAGAAACTACCAAGGCTCTTCCAGCTCCCCTTTCTCTCCATTCTTTAGCTGTAGTCATGAATACTCTCCATGATTTTCGAAATTGATTCCTCCTAAAGTGCAAAGTGAACACCTTCTAAAAGATATATTAATAATTATTAATGGCCCTATTCCCACCACAGATTTTAAAGTTTTTCCTAAACCTGTAACTTGCCTGTTTGAACTGTGGTAAATAGGTGGAAAGAAGAGTTCACCAGTTTTAAAGTTCAGACTCCTTAACAAAAGCACCTTTGCCCATGGGAAGAGTGAGTGTCAGACTCATCCTGGAGCATATTGGAGTCATCTTATCCATTACTCCAAACTTCCCTTTTTATTTCTTGAGCCTGGCTTGGACCTTGGCATTCCGTTTGAATTCCTTCTTCTAACTGGAACATTTGTGTTGTATCTGTAACACTGGCACTGAAATAAAGACCACACGGTTAAAGAAGTCTTTCCTATATTGTACTTTATGGTGTTGGAATGAAGCCTTGTAGCTTCCTTACCCCCTATGTCAGAGGAAGTCTTATGAACACCATAGGGTAGGAATGTCCTTTCCTGAGTCTGAGAAATTGGTCTTTGGAAAGAGACCAAACTCATGAATATCCACATCAAAGACTTGAGCTTTTTAAGCTAGTGAGAGTGCCGAGTGCATTTTAGAAAGGACCCATGTGTAATCAAACCTTAAAATTGAGTTGCTAGGGTGAGGTAAAGGTGACTCTCCTGTGGTACATGTTGAATGTACTGTGTACGTTCAAGTATACAGGCACCATGTCTTATATACTGAAGAAGAAAAGAAAGAATGAGGCCCTTAAAATGGTCTTAAAATGTTTGCAATTGTTACTGTATTGAGTACAGTATAATTACTACTTTGGCTTCAGTCTTAAACCTGGATACAAATGTCCGTTTTCCCCCCTTCATTTCACCAAGCCTTTACTTAAAATCTTCAGTGTCTTGTCAAATCTAGCTCTGTATCAGATGCTAGACTATTCCTAACATTTGACAAACTGGAGTTGAACTAAAGGCTCCAAAGGGGAATTTTTTTGGTCTTGCTAGTATATAAGAGCAAGATCTGCTAAAACTTACTCCACTGGTTAAATGGTTGACTGTGTTAAGAACAGGATATTATCTCCTGCGTAGTTTTCAGTAAAGTAAGTGTGGACTAGTGCATATTTCAGAGAACTGCTCTGCCTGTGCAATGCAAAATAGCCTTTAAAGGTTCCTTTGCAGACTGATTTCATTGGATGGACACTTAATGCTGTGAAACATGATAAGATTAACCTAATGTTGGTGGACTTCTTGAATAGAATTTGTCTTAACATTCCTCTTTGTGTAGAGGCTTTATTTTCTTTCTTAACATTTGTAGTTAACCAGCTCAGTTTTTTTATTTGAACTGAGTTGAATCTCTGAAGAAATCTGCTCAAGACCATGCTGTAAGACAGTAGTGCTAGCTAATGGAGCTGGGAAGGGTCTACTCCACTGGCAAAGCATCTCCTTGGGTGTTCATGTTTTTGACACAGAGTTTATGATCATCCATAGCTTTGCCTAGAAGGAGTAAAATATCATGGCCTTAACACAAAGGGTGCTGCATATAATATGAATTGATTTTGGAAACTGAACCTGAGTACCACACTGAAAGGCTAGCAGCCAAATACCTGCCTAGGATACTGATGGTTGTGAAGACTGTTTCAAATGATTGGATCTTTGAAAGCTTCAGCGTGCCTTAGTTTCTAGGATCAGAATTAGTTCTCTCTCACTTGGCCTTGCAGCTAAAAGGAGAAATCTCTTAATTTCTGTGAACGCTTGCACATTTCAGTAATTTCTTTCCCAAGTATAACCACTCAAGGGTGAGCAAATTTGGATGGATTTACAACTTCAGAGCCGTTGTGAGAAAAGAGCAATTTCCATGGCTGTTTTAATAACCCCAGGGTGATAAGCAGTGAGCCCTCACACTTGGACCATACTTCCACAATTTCACATGCACTTGTACCTCATTATTTTCCTCTTCAATGATGGTTTGTATCCTATCTTCCTCCCACCCCTGGTAATCCTAAGGGAGAATTCATCTAAGTAATC
The DNA here is from genome assembly GCF_000956105.1 of Propithecus coquereli. Taxonomy (NCBI): domain Eukaryota; kingdom Metazoa; phylum Chordata; class Mammalia; order Primates; family Indriidae; genus Propithecus; species Propithecus coquereli. The sequence goes on along the minus strand of NW_012152729.1, from coordinate 239,579 downwards.
TCAATAAACTGTAGGAAGGGTGCTCTCCCTGAGAAGCTTCTCCCACAATGTTTTGGTGCTGTTACCTTGAGGTGGTTTGGACAGTCATGGAAGTTTCATGCTGTGTACAGTGATCATCTGTTAATTTTAAGGTTTTTCTTATTTAAAGAAACATTCCTCAATGTAACATTTGGGAGGGGATTCTTAACCTCTTGCTAGGTCAAAGGTGTGGTTTGTGCCCCATGTTTCTCCCATTCATATATGAAAATAGACTTTGAAAACCGTCCAACACTATTGGTTTGAATACTTCCATCTACTATATAGCATGCTTTCCATTTTTTTATCCTTTTAGAAGTTGGAAGTTAGGAAATACTGCTTTTGAGGTTCAACTTCATAAATTTCTGCATTGGAAAATATTTGGGCCATGAGAACTAGGGGAAAGGAGTTTGAATGTGTATAATTTTTTCTAGTGAATGTATTTTAACCACAGTGTCCTAAACTGAGAGACAGCACTCTCAAACTTTGTGGTTGGGAGAGTGGTTTTACATGTCTATGTATTCATGCATTAGGGAGTGGGGAGAATCATTGAAGAGAGAATTGTTCAGAAAGTCCTGAAGTTTAAAACACTTTTGACCAGCTTTGGCTTCGGAGGGTGGGGCTGCTTGTAGAACTGGAATATGAATAACTTTATCAAGCAATAGCAGTGAGTGGGTCCCATCAACAAGGTTCCAGGACCTGGAACACTTCAACAGAAGAAAATGCTGAAGCAGCTTGCACAGTTGCTTCACAAACTTCCATGAGGCTGATTCTGGCTTCAAGATGGAGCATTGGAGTTTTCTTTTTTGTTTGTTTGTTTGTTTTTTTAAAGAACCTGCAGTTGAGCTTTGTGTTTTGTTTTTGTTTTCTATTTGGGGGCTACATGGGAAAGAGCTTCTGAACTCTTTCCTTTGTGAACTCCCATTGTGTTCCTGTAAAGTCCCTTTTCTTTCCTAATGTTGTAAGTTACATTTTCATTAAGCCCCATCCCATCTTCTTTACTGTAAAAATATTAAAAGGCTGTTTCCAAGTGGGACGGCTAATGAAGTTCTAATTATTGCAGACATATTTTTGAGATGTAAAAAAAATTTAAAATTAAATGATAAGTCTTAGAGGCGAGTGAGGAATAAAATGGATGTAAACATTTACATGGGATGCATTAGAATTCTGTGTGTATTGTCTTTTGGTTGAAACAAATTATGAACAGTGACTAATAATAAAAAGTCAATACTCAATGATTTAAAATTTGCTTCCTTGCTTCTTACACATGGATTAGAAGCCTTGGATGAATTTTATTCTAGAGCTTTGAACTAAACTCATTAATGTATTAATGTTACTTTTGCACAGAAATCTCACCCAGAGAGGAATCCGAACAACTTAAAAACTTTTAGGTGTTGGAGAAAATTACCAGAAACTAAAAAAAAAAAACTTTTAGGTGTTACAGTGAAAAAGTCTTAAGTTCAATCAGACATTTTAACTAAAATATGATTACTTCCATGCTTATCTTTTCTACATAGTTGAATTCTCAAACAAGGCAAAGATGAAACATATCAAGATGAAATGTATGTTTAGGGTGGTCGTGGATTTTAGTTAGTCATAAGCTTCTTTTTGTGAATTGTTCAAGCACATCTGTGACTGGGAAAAGGAAGGCTTGACCAGCCAAAATGAGTTCTATTTTATATGAACTCTTTTATATAAATAATTTTTTGGAGATTGGAAGCTTTAGGTTTTCTATTACTTTGATGATCCCTCACAGTCCTTTTGAGAAGGGGGAGGCTGTGATAATCCCCTGATTGAAAAGGAGAAGGGTGTAGGCCTTGGCAATTATCCAGTTTAGGCAGAAGTGCCCTTTGGCACTGTTTGGCACCCTTTGGCAACATTTCTATAATCTTTGCTTATATATGGCTTAGTTAAAATTCATCTTTGTTTTTGATACTAAATTTAGTTGTCACCTTCATCTAATGTTGTTAGATGAAAATATATAATAAAAGCTACAATAGAAAAGTTTAGCCAGTCATAGATTTCAGATATGTACTTAACAATACAAGAAATATTCAGATTTGAACTTCAATCCAGAGGCACTAAATTAATTTTTATCACTTTTAAGTGATAAAACCAACCCCCCCCGTGCAATTGTCCCCATATTTGGAAAAACAAATGTTCAAGGAAAAATTTCTTCAAATCTTCAAACAAGGTAAGTACTGCCTATTTATTTGGAACCAAAATAAGGAATATCCAAAGCTGCTCAACTTATGGTAGCACAACAAGGGATTTAGGCTTAAAGATGACTGTGGATCACTGAAGGAGTAAGAATTAGATATAAATAAGTAAATATGTCTTTTATGGTTCCTCTACCAAAATATGATAGATATGAGCTTTCCTTCTCCAGACTGTCTTCCCATTTTGTAGTGAAGATTTGGAAAAGCTCCTGGCATGAAGAGTGTGTGTGTGTGTGTGTGTGTGTGTATACATTCTAGGGAGGTGGAGAGGGTATGCACAGCTGCTATAGGAAGGATACAGAAAGGAGAGATTCTAATGACTTCTCTGTTTCTTGGCTTGATCCAAACAGTGATTTTTTTGTAATGATGAACCTGCAGTGAGGGCAGATGGATTTTTACACAAAAAAAAATCCCAGAGGAATTTATTTTTAGGGTTAGTCTCAGCTGTTTACCATTTCCAGAAATTGTAGTTACATAACCCTTGGCATACATTATACACACTGCCTTGAACTCGGGGGAGAGCATGAATATGTGACCTTTGAAACGAAGTATGCAATGTTAATAGCAGTACATAATTTGAAAAGAAAACTCAACTGGTTGTCACTACTGAATTGGATCTTAAATCATGGGGACCATTAAAGGTAGCTGCATCATAAATTATCCCCTGAAACATTTGGGCTGGTGGCTTTCTCACCACCCTCCTCCTCCTTTTGAAAGAGGTACTACTGTTGCCATTAGGAAGAAGTAGTACATAAATAACTTTTAGCACATGCTTTTATTCTGAATTGATGCTTTAGCTCACCATTCCGTTAATTAAAACAACAACCATCTACCACTGCTGTTCCCTAGCATGAACTCAGAGTTTGGTTCTGGAACAAGACCTTACTGTTTTGGGTGATCAGTCAATAAAGAGCATCCACTCAAGAGCTCTGGAAAAGGTAATGTGTAATACCTCAAGAAACAGGCTTTTTAGCCTGAATAAGGGCAAGACCCTGTCTCTAAAAAAAAAATAGAAAATTAGCTGCGTGTGGTGGTGAGTACCTGTAGTCCCAGCTCCTGGGTAGGCTGAGCCAGGAGGATTCTTTGAGCCCGGGAGTTCAAGGCTGCAGTGAGCTATGACGCCACTGCACTCTAGCCTGGATGACAGAGGGAGACCCTGTCTGAAAAAAAAAAAAAGGTTATTTTTTTCCTTATCATTGTTTATCTGCCCTTGATTAAGTCCACTTTTGTCTCCATATTGGTGCCTATTCCTTATATACCAGTGTTCTTGCTGGAAGAAATTACCCAGTAAGCACTGAAATGGGAATCCAACTACTTTGAGTAGTCTTTTTTTAAATTTTGTAGAGATGGGGTCTCGCTATGTTGCTCAGGCTGGGCTTCAACCCCTGGCCTCAAGTGATCTTCCCACCTCCGTCTCCCAAAATGCGGGGATTACAGGTGTGAGCCACCGATGTGGAAGGAAAACCCCCAGGAGGTGGACAAGCTAAGAGCTTTTTTCAGCTTTAACCAGACTCATAGAGGCAAATTATCATTTTTTTTTTTAGTTCCTATCCAGAAGAAGGCAAATTATTTTTAATGCATTAAAATGAGACCAAGAAATGAAGATTACTAGAGATTGAATTTTGTTTTTGTTTTTGAGATGGGGTCTCGCTCTGCTGCCCAGGCTAGAGTGCAGTCGTGTCATCATAGCTCACTGCAACATCACACTCGGGCTCAAGTGATCCTCCCGCCTCAGCTTCCGGAGTAGCTGGGTCTACATGACAAGCCATGGCACCTGGCTGCAAGAGTCAAATTTTGTCTTGACATTTAAAATATCTCCAAATGGATACATATCTCAGAGATGGACACAGACTGCCCTTTTAGATCTCAAACTCTCTTGTACTAAACCTACAATTAATGTATTCTAGACATGCAGTTGGTCTGGACTAGGTAAGCTAAAGCAATGGATAATGGGTGGTACTATCTTTACCAATTCTTCAAAGGTCAAGAAATTATTGTTTTTTGCTGTTTAATTCCTTACAAGTTACTTGAACGTACAATACCTGTGTAAGAGGGGAAAGCTTCCTAGGAAAATTTGGGAGGAATTTACAAGGAGAGTATTTTCTGAGAAATTGAGTGAATCTTAAATTTAAAATTTCAGAATATAGTGGCTACTGTGAGTCCCTACTAGATGTTAGGCACTTTGTATGCATTATTTGCTATATTTTCTTTTCTTTTTCTCTTTATTTTTTTTTGAGACAGAGTCTCACTCTGTTGCCTGGGCTAGCGTGCTGTGGCGTCAGCCTATCTCACAGCAACCTCAAACTCCTGGGCTCAAGCGATCCTCCTGCCTCAGCCTCCCGAGTAGCTGGGACTACAGGCATGCGCCACCATGACTGGCTAATTTTTTCTATTTTTAGTTGTTTGGCTAATTTCTTTCTGTTTTTAGTAGAGACGGGGTCTCGCTCTTGCTCAGGCTGGTCTCGAACTCCTGAGCTCAAACGATCCTCCTGCTTCGGCCTCCCAGAGTGCTAGAATTACAGGTGTGAGCCACCGCACCCGGCCACTATATTTTCTTAATAACTACTAGGCAGATATTAATCTCTACTTCACAGTTTAAGAACCAAAGCCTTAGATCAAGTAACTTGCACAAGGGGATAGATTTAATAAGGGGTAGAACTGAGATTTGGAAGCAGGCTGTCTAACTCCAAATTTGGCCCACTGGCCATGAAACTACTATCATTGCAAGAACTTAAAAAAATATACTAACTTTTTCTGACTTAGCCTTGCAAATAAGACCATTTTACTATATTAAATCTGCTCGAGGAGGAGAACAGAATTCTGATCTCTTTGCTACATGAAGACAAAGGGAATTAAAATATGGCTGGGAGGTGAGCTGACGTTTTGTACGAGGTTGGGTTGAACTTGCTGAAGAAGGTCGTGGGCACGCACCTTTAATAAGGAAGAGAAAGGGCCTTACTAAGGTGAGTATCCTCAGCGGCTTTGCAAGGGAGGCCGACAGGCCAGTTTTGAAGTAGAAAGAGGAAAGTGGGAGAGGGAAGTTATAAAAGCCACCCTTAGCGGAGGGCAGCGTCCTGTCACAATTGACAGGTGCAGGCCCCACCTGCCCCTTCTTCCAGCTGGACTTCGAGGGCGGGGATACCAGGAAATAACCCTCCCTGCGCCCCAGTCCTCCAAACCTACGGTGGCGGGCACCCGAGGCCCCACGCCCTGCGGCGGCACCAGATTGCCCCGCCCCGTCCTCGCCTCCAGCCGGCCAGGATGCGGCGCCCGGCCCCGCCGCGCCCGCAGCTACGCAGGTCCGGCAGGGCCGCGGGGGGCGGGGCCTGAGGCCGTGGGGGGGCGGGGCCGCCGGCTGCTCGCGCGCGCCGCCGAGGCTCCGCGCGCCGTCGCGCCGGCCGGGCGTCCCTGAGCAGCCTCTGCCGCCGATGGGGGAGGTGGAGCCCGGGCCCGCGGGCCCGCTGGAGCCCCCGGAGCCACCCGAAGCGCCCGCGAGCCGCCAGCCGGGAGGGATCCGGGTCCTGAAGGTGAGGCGGGCGAGCGTGCGGGCGGGCTGGGGAGGGAACAAGGGAGGGCAGAGGCTGCCGACGCCCCCGCCCCGCGCGGTGGCCGAGGCTGCCGGCGACCCCCGCCCAGCGTCAGTCAGTCGACTTCGCGGCTCGGCCGCTGCACAGGCTGCTGGGGGCGCCCCGGCCCCCACCGAGGCCTCCGCGCCGCTTCCCCGCCGAGGCCTCGGCCGCCGCCGTCCCCACCGCTGCCCATCCCTGGCCGCGCGCCACCCGCCTCGCAGGCCCACGCCTTCGGGCCGCTGGCCGCCGCCGCCCACCGGTGCTTGGCCACCCCGGGAGCCCGCCCTCCCTCGGCCGCGCTCGGGGCCTGGGGCCGGCTCCGGGGGGCTCCGAGGGCCGCCGGCTCCGGGCCCGGGAGCGGGGCTGGAAGTACGCAGGGCTTTCTCCCCGGACACCTGAAGACATCACCCCAGCGGGAGGATGGCGGCGGCGATTGGCCGGCGCTGCGGTGTGCTCGAGGCTGCGCTGGTGGAGCGGGCGCGCTCTGCCCTGGGGGCTTGCACCGAACTCATGACCCGGCGCCCCGCTCGGAGACGCCGGCGGGGGAAGGAGGACCCGCCCCGCCTGGGGAGAGAATCCCCGGACGAGCTTCATCACGGGGACTCGCTGGGCGTGTTGCAGAAGGGAGGAGGGGCTGGGCAAAAAGGGGCACTCCTGCCCGCGGGAGTGGGGCTGACAATCCGGGGAGACGGTAATGGGGGAGCCGTTATGCAACAGGCAGCTAGCGGGGCTTTTGGGCAGGAATGGGAGGATAAGAAAACGGATGCAGGGGAGGGGGGAAGTGGAGCCTTGAAGGTGATGACAAGAAGTTTAAATGCACAGGAATGCACAAGGTGGGGAGGGGACTTTGAAGATGGTTGAAGGGAGGGATTGTGGGAGGCTAACTGGGTGGAGTTTTCTACTAGCATTTGAAATAGTTGCAGAGAAATTTTTCTGTAGGTCAAATGTGCAAACTAGGTGTCCTGCTGTCCTGCCGGAGGTGGAATAGAATTCCTTCTAGAGTTGTAGAAGAGGAATCGGCAGGATTTAGAAGTTATCAGGGAGAAAGAAGGGGGGGGGAGGAAATTAGAAGATTTGATGTGTTTCAAAAATACTTTGAAACACAACGGAAAAACATAATGTCAAATACATTAAATAATAGTTGTTCATTGGGATTGAGGTTGAGCAATATTTACGTTATTAAGATTATTAGTAAGGCCATCACAAAGATGGGAACACCAAAAACAATAATAGATTTGAATGAACTAGTGAATCCATGCAACAACATAAACTAGAACTCTGTAAAATATAAAACAGTTTTTTTCTGCTACCACTTCTCAATCTTAACACAGAGACTGAAAGAAATAGCTTCGTACTTTACCTTTGACTCTGCATAAACTTTATACTATTTATTGGACTTTATAAGTTGCCAGTATAATTACCCAAAGACTTGCAGGTATAAATTTAAAATGATACGGTCACAAAAATGTGAACTGTGAATGAATATAAACAAACATCAACTGGCCTGGCTTATCAGGGAGTGGCAGGTCTGAGAGAGAGTTAATGCCTTCAGGCCTAGAAGGTAAACAACTTTGGCTTTCTTGTTAGTTTTTTTTTTTAGTGGTGAAGGAGTGAGTTGTGACAGGAAAGGAACTGAGCAATGAGGACCTTTATCGAAGACAACCTACCATTGGTTCCCTGAGTTTCCAATCTAGGGATCATTAAGATTCAAGAAGTTGACCTTGATTGCAGTGCTGAGCTAATGCTGTGGGATGCTGACAGTCCTCAAAGGCCTTTGCATTCCTTGCTTTATTGCATATGCTCAAGACTTTAAATAATCCTTGCAAATAACTGATATCCGTTATGGAGAATAGGTGCTCTGTTCCACATACAGTTCTCTTAAGTGGTTGAGTTCTGTGCCAAGTGAAACTGAAAAAGAATATATAAGTAGAGTTGAAGACTTTCTCAATTGGAAAAAAGTCACGATCTCACACACATTTTTCTCTGAAGATAACTTCAAAAAAGACTTTTCATTATTTTTTGTAACTCTCTTAATAACAAATCATGAACATCTTTATTGTCAAATAATACAGATCTTCATAAAAAGGTTGGTATGACTTAACCAGTATAACTTAGCCAGACTAGATCTAGGTCCATCTATATGAGGTATTGGAAAATTTCATTCAAAATGTCCCCTCAGATTTATTTAGTGAATTGCTGAAACCTGGGTTATAAATTTTCCAGATGTTTCCTACAATTTTGGGATTATGGGTTTTTTTTTTACTCAGTCTATAGAAGATACGAAGTTACAACTAATGTGGTCAGTTAATGCCATGAGATTCGGTTTTTCCAAGAATAATTTTTTTTTATCAAAATATATGTGGTTTTTTAAACAATTCCAGAAAATTTTTAATTAACTGAAACATTTCTGTCCCACCCCTCCCCACTCCTTTCAAAATATTTCATAACATATGTATTTCCAGAGATAAGCCTATATTGTTTTTAAGTTTCAAATGCAGAAACATATATTCTACCTAGGAGTATTCCACATTTTAATAGAGCTAACTAAATATGGAGAGTTACTTTACCATGCATATGTTAGTTTTCATATGTGTTTAATAGTTTATTACCTTTGAACTGATCATAGTCCTCATATATCATCTTTATTTTTAGAGAGTTGAAAGTGTGAAACTGAAACAGTGGGTGCTTAATTTGTGGCATAGTCTCAAGACTTTTGCTTTCTAGAAAGATCTTTAAATCTTAAATATGCTCCATATAATTGTTTGATGTGGGAGGTGATTGTAGTTGTATTTCCTCTTGGATAAATATGTGATAACAGTTCTTACTTAAGAGTAAGGGAGAAAATGAGGTTTTCTCAGTCTAGCAATTCCAATGGAATGGTGATTCTAAAAGCTGAAAGCAGCTCAGAGGACAGTGTCATCATCAGTACTGGCTGCTTAAAAAGGCCTTTCCGGCAGTTACCTGATGTGTGTGTTAGGCAGTGGATCAAGACATTCTTTGAGAAGGAAACACAGGTTATTCAGCAGTGGCTAATAATAGCTAAATAGTCCATTTAGTTGTTGCTACAAGACTTTGCTTTGCTTAGTACCTAGGCCTTTTAAATGCCCATTGATCAGGTCTAAGAGAATGATACCTACTGAAGTTCTAACTCAGCAGTTTATCTTCATAGGGTGGAGTGTATCAGATAAGACAGGGGACAGATCCTTTGAACAAAATGATGACTAACAACATAGATGTTTTGATAATATAAAGTTCCTTAAGAAATTTATAATCCTAAGGAAATATTATATACATGCACTAAAAATGACTGTTAAAAATTCTCATGGAAGGAAAATTATGTATGAATTAATATAGTACTTTCTGGCATCTTTCTTGACTTTTCTAAGATTGAGAATGTCAGCAGGCCATTATTTGACCTCAGAAAGTTTTTCTTAAAGAAGCCTGTTGGTGGTTGTGTGGAATAGTGTGTTCTTGTTCTTTCCTCTCCACTGAGTGCAGAATGCAGAACTTCTTTAAATAAATATTGCTGTACTATATAAAATATCTTTCAGATGGACCAGTTAATATTTCTCAAAGGTTAAAAAAATAAGGAATATAATTATTTAGTGGTAAAAATGTGGTGGTCCCTGTGTTTATGCAATAAGCACTTGAAAGCCCTTTAATTCTGAGATATTCAGCTTTGAGAAAATGTACTTGATGAGAAAAGAGAGATCTAGTTCCCACTTGTAGCAGGGGTTATCCTACTTCTTTAAAGTTAGAATCAGTAATAATCCTCATGTCCTCATGGTTTGTTTTTTTTGGAGACAGGGTCCTGTTCTGTCGCCCAGGCTGGAGTGCAGTGGCATGATCATAGCTTACTTAACCTCAGACTCCTGGGCTCAAGTAACCCTCCTGCTTCAGCCTCCCGTGTAGCTGGGACTACAGGCCTGTGCCACCATATCACTCTGGCTAATTTTTAAATATTTTTGTAGGGATGGGGGCTCCCTATGTTGCCCAGGCTGATCTCAAACTCCTGGCCTCGGTGATCCTCCTGCCTCCCAAAGCACCAGGATTAAAGGCATGAGCCACCACACCTTGCCCTTCATGGTTTTGAATAACCAAACCTAAATCCCCAAGATGTGCAAAATGATCAATTTACCTGAGTTATCTTAAATTTAAGCAGTGAAGCCATTCTCAGTCTTGTTTTTTTCCTCTCACGTGGGAATATCTGCTACCTTTTCCTTCCCCTTTCTTTACCATCTTTAGAAATTTAAGTGCTATAATTACCCTCAAATATTTAACCTCAGTAATTAGAAAAATAATGTTTGCTTTATTTATAGATATTTCTGTTTTCCAGTGAGGAATGCTAGTGAAAGTATTTTATTTACTTCTTTTCACTTTGCAGTCGATACAAAGATGTAGAGTTCTCTATAGAAAGGAAGATTTTTTTCCCCCAAGTTTGTTTAACTTCTTGCCAGAGCTAATTGTGCTAAAGTACAGACTGGGAATAAATGGCAGCTAAAGTCTGCAAACGTCTCTGTGCCACCCAGGTGTTAAGATACTACAATGGGTTCTCAGTGGAGAAGAGAGGAAGAAATGTCAAATAAATAAATAAAACCCATTGTCCTACATGTAGTATTAGAAACATACTCAAGGTGAAGAAGTTCTGCTGAGGAGAGAAGAGTCATTCTCTCTACGTAGGAGGGGAGATTGGGGATGGGACATATGGTTGACTCCATAGAGAGGGTGATGTCTGAGTAGAGTTTTGAAGCATAACTTGTCATATGAACAAGATGGAGAAGGACATTTCAGACATGTCGCAGAATTATGTACTAGTAGGTGTGTTTGGGGAGCTACAAGTAGTTGGATGTGACTGAAACAAAGTGAAGGGCAGTAGGGAATGAAACTGGAGAGGTAGGTCAGTGGAAAATTCTTTTTTATTAAAAAGAACAGAAATAGCCCATCATAAAAATAGAGCAGGCAAATGTTGATCTTTAGAAACTTGTTATATTGGCTGCAGCAATTGTTTTTGCTTTCAGATAACTTCATAATATATGAGTTTCACATACATAAGTTACCAGCTGCAATTTTTTTGAAACGTGACAGGAATGGAAAGAATATTTGTGCAATATTATGCAGATACCGAACTTGTTTATTTGGGATATGAGGCAGAGGGTTAGGAACCTAGGGAAACATACAAATTTGCATAAAGAGACATGTACAGAAATGTTTATGGCAGCATTGTTTCCAGCAGCGAAAAGTTGGAAACAAACTAAATGCCATCAATAGGAGAATTGATAAAGTGCAATGTATTCATATAATGGGGTAGTATTCAAATGAATGAACTGGGCATATTAACGTAGATATATCTCTAAACCAATGTTGAAAGCACCACATGTACTCACCATCAAATTGGTATTAGCTGATCAACACTTAAGTGCATATATAGTAATAACATTCATCTTTTGTCTGGCAGATGTGGGAAGGAGGAGGGGATGGGTATATACAAACATAATGGGTACGGTGTGCACTGTCTGGGGGATGGACACGCTTGAAGCTCTGACTCGGGTGGGGCAAGGGCAATATATGTAACCTAACCATTTGTACCCCTGCAATATGCTGAAATAAAAAAAAAAATAAACCAATGTTGAACCAAACAAAATTGCAGGGTGAAATAAATGTAAGTATGTTAAAGTTTAGACAGAATTTCAAATTAGGTGAGATATAATTAGGTGAGACATATCTCACCTAATTTATGTATCTAGTTTCTAGATATGTACAAACGTGATAAACATATTAAAAATTTGTGGAACGATAAGTGCCAAATATAGTAGTGTGTTTTTTTCTGGGGAGAGGAAGGGAATGGGATTGTGGTGGGATACCACGTAGCTTCAGCTACGCATGTAGAAACGTATTCTATGTATTATATGTTCTTTAGAATAATGATCCGAACTAAATATGGCAAAATGTTAAAACTTGTGAAAGTTGGGTAGTCGGTACCTAGGTATTTTGTTATTCTTGACATTTCTCTGAAAATGTAAACAAAAGAGAGAGTCAGGGAGGTTGATGGGTGGAGACATGAAAGCTTGCAATAAAGAAAATTAAGTTTTTCCAGTTTTAAGAATGGGCATGGCAGGTGCAAAATGCTCCACAAGAAGGGGGGATGCTTGAGCAGAGTGTTGGTGAATATAAAGTAAAGAGAGGTGAGGTGAGGACTGAACAGGTCTCATTCAGTCAGATGTTCTAGCTAATGATTTCTTTCGCTTAATATTTTTTTAGAGAAATATGAAACGCAATGGAAGCAGAAATTGTTTGAATAGGAGAAGTAGGTTTGGTTCTCGAGAAAGAGACTGGCTGAGAGAAGATGTGAAGAGAGGCTGTGTTTACCTTTATGGAGCAGACACTACCACTGCCACTACAACCACCACCACCACCTCCTCCTCCTCTTCTTCCTCATCCTCCTCTGATGTACATCTCGTCCTTTGCACGGTAGAGACACCGGCATCAGAAATATGTGCTGGAGAAGGAAGAGAAAGTCTTTATTTACAGCTTCATGGAGACCTGGTCAGGTGAGGTCTGAGTTTACCACTCTAATTCTACTGCAATATAAGTAATAAATGTGTCTGCTTAGAAGTGCACTTTAGGATTTTAATCGAGCTGGACCTGCTGTTGATTATGAGAGTCACTAGCTTTGACAAAAGATTTGTCCTTGGAATGCTGGCTTTATGATTCCTGAATTTAAAAACTATCGGCAAAGGAACATTTGAGAGTTCTTTCATTTGGAATATACCATAGGTCAGATATCTAAATTTAAAATAACTATTTTAAAAGTTATTTTTTTTGGAAAGTATAAATAGAATGAAATTGAAATGTATAAAAGAGTATATAGAGTGAGAATTCCTTTTCTCTCCCCCATTCCCTACTACCCAGACCTTTTCATGAGGTCAGTTGTTATCATCAGTTTCTTATGCATCCTAGGGATATTCTGTGCACTTATAAGCATTTATATGCTTATGCACGAGTATGTGTCTCTATTCATATATAAATTTTAAAGGTAATGCTACCATATGCAACACATTGGTGACTTAGTATCTCTTAGAGATCGTTCCATGTTAATATTTATATAGTTATCATTTATTTAATGGCTGTAGTAGTATTCCATTTTATGAGTGTATCATAATTTTAGCCAATCTCCTATTAATGGGCATTCAAGTTATTACCAGGTTTTTGGCACTACAAACAGTGCTGCAATGAATATACTTGTTCCTATGATGTCTGTCATATGTGGAAGTCTATCTGTATGATAAACTCCTAGAAGTGGAATTATTATTGGTTCAATTTTGATAGATATTGTCAGATTTCTCTTTACAGAAGTTATATTTTCATCAAAAATATAAAAGTAGGGCTGGGCCTGGTGGCTTACACCTGTAATCCTAGCACTTGGTGAGGCTGAGGGGAGAGGATAACTTGAGTCTAGGAGTTCAAGACCAGCCTGGGCAACATAGTGAGACCTCATCTCTACAAAAAGTTAAAAAGTTAGCTGGGCATGGTGGTGCATGCCTGTTGTCCTAGCTACTAAGAAGGCTGAGGTGGGAGGATTGCTTGAGCCCAGGAATTCAAGGCTGCAGTGAGCTATGATTATACCACTGCATTCCAACCTGGGCAACAGACTGAGACCCTGTCTCTAAAAAGAGAGAAAAAGAAATGTGTATATATATGGGTGTGTGTATATGTGTGTAAAGTATATTTATTTCCCCACTTTCTCCAAAACATGTTAGTATTAAATTTTATATATAAATATAGACACATGCATGTGCGA
>NW_012152729.1:219716-225278 GCF_000956105.1 Propithecus coquereli | reverse complement strand
GATCTAATTTTATCAGGTGGAAAGCCTTGACCTAGATTGTAGCTGCTGGCGATTGAGTTCACTTATTTAAGCATATGACTTACTCATTTGTGTAGTAATGTTTATGTTTACAAAGATACTAGAAATGTGGAGAAAACCCCACTGGAATCGGCTTGTTACTACTAGTTGTATAATTAGTTAAGAATACAAATGTTACAGTTTCTTTACTTATGTGTATCTATACTGTACTTAAAGTGAGGGGTTTGTCTCTTTTTCGTCCTCTAGCCTTGATCATTTGTAATGAAATAGCTCTTTGCCGATATAATTGATTAGAAAATAATGAAAACACAAACTGTGGTTTGAAAGAATGAATATATTTCCATTGCTGGAGTAGGTGCTCAAGAACTCATATCCAGGTTGAGTGTGGTGGCTCAAGCCTGTAATCTTAGCACTCTGGGAGGCTGAGGTGGGAGGATAGCTTGAGGTCAGGAGTTCAAGACTAGCCTGAGCAAGAGTGAGATCCCCATCTCTACCAAGAATAGAAAAAATTAGCCAGGCGTGTGGTGTGCACCTGTAGTCCCAGCTACTCTGGGGGCTGAGGCAGGAGGATCGCTTGAGCCCAGGAGTTTGAGGTTGCAGTGAGCTGTGATGACACTACACTCTACCCGGGGAGTGAGACTCTGTCTCGGGAAAAAAAAAAAAAAAAGCTGTTATCCAGTTGATGATGATGATGATGATGATGGTAGATTTCAGCTAACATTAAGTGCTTTCTTGTGCTTAGTGCTTTCTTGTGCTTAGTGCTTTATGCACATTTTCTCTTTAAGTCTTCTCAGTAACTCCAAGGGAAGTAGTATCATTCTTTTCAGATGAGGAAAACTGAGGCTTTGGGAGAGGCTCAGTAACCTACTCAAGGTCAGACGGGGACTGTCAGGCTGCTGGAATGCCTGTATCATTCAAGATAGATGATGGACTTTGATCCGAGTAAAGGCCCTCCCTGAGAGGAACTGGCACTGCAGCGTCCCTTACTGAGTTTCACTATTTAATCAGGCTTATTTCAAGATCTTTTTGCGATCTCTTACTCAGCTGTTAATTGTTTAAGTTCAGTCGTAAATTGTCTAATGAGAGGAGTAGGTGCTTTCTTTGTAATAGCTCCTTATAAGATAGTTGACAATCTAAGGCAGTATCTTTTTAAGGAACTTTCTGCTGATTACTGGAGTGTAATATGTGTTCACTGAAGAAATTTTGGAAAAGGAAAAAGTGTTCAGAGGAATAATAATATTTAATGTTTATGCTTTGTGTAGATTACCTCGTTTAATGCTCACACAATCCTCTGAGGTAAATACCATGCCCATTTTATAGATGAGGAAAATGAGGCTTAAGAGGGTTAAACATCTCACCTAAGAGCAGTCAGCTAATAAGTGTTAGAACTGGAGTTTGAACCCTGGCCTTCTGACACCAGATACCATCCTCTTAACCTATATAGTAACATTTTTTTCCCCAGATCTTTTTTCAGTCACACACACTGTTTAATAATTACATTTTTGAGCTCATACCATATATTCAACTTTATATCCTGCCTGTACTTAATGGATCATCTTAATTTTATCATGTCATTAAAAGTTCTTTAGATACCAGTTTCTATAGCTATAGAATAGTCCACTTTATGGATATACTATAAGTTGAGACATAATATGCAATATGGTTTAGAAGTCAGATTCTAGAATGAGATTATGTGGGTGGAAATCCTGGCTCTGACAGTTATTATGCAAGTTATATAATGCTCTGTGTCTTAGTTTACTAATCTGTAAAATGGAGAATGATAGTATTTACATTGTTGAGTTGTCCTGAGAATTAATTATACATGTTATGAAGATTAAGTGAATTAATACTTATAAAGTAGTGCTTCTTAAACTATCTACCTGGGGAGTTGGTTAAAATACAGATTCTGGCTGGGCGCGGTGGCTCATGCCTGTAATCCTAGCACTCTGGGAGGCCAAGGCGGGAGGATTGCTTGAGGTCAGGAGTTCCAGACCAGCCTGAGCAAGAGTGAGACCCTGTCTCTACTAAAAATAGAAAAATTAGCCAGGTGTGGTGGCATGCACCTGTAGTCTCAGCTACTTGGGAGACTGAGGCCAGAGGATCACTTGAGCCCAGGAGTTTGAGGTTACTGTGAGCTGTGATGACACTGCTGCACTCTACCCAGGGTGACAGAGCAATACTCTGTCTCAAAAAAACCCCAAAACCAAAAAACAACAAAAATAGATTCTGATTCAGTAGGTTTAGGGTGGGGCTTGAGATTGTGTCTTTCTATTAAGCTCCTGAGTGATATGCTAGGAGTTTAAATTGCAAGGAAAGTAAAGTACTTAGTAAGTGCTCAGTAAATGTTGCCTATTTGGGTTCTTTCAGATTATTCAACTCTTAGAAGTGGTGTTATGTTGACTAAACCATGCCCATGAATCTTTTCATTGGTGATATCCCTAGGGTAGGTCTGGGAAATGGGATTACTGCCACTAAATTATACCATGTTTTCTCTAAATCATGGATTACTTCCTTCTCTCTTTACTTTTTTTCAATCATGGACTTGTCACTTGAGTATAACTCAAGGGTTACTAATTTATAGAATTTTAGCACTTGAAGGAACCTTAGATCTGCTAGTGAAACTAAGTCTACCAAACCCAACAACGCCCCACCTTTCCATTTGGAAGTATGTGTGAGGGCAGGCTGCTTTGGCTGTCACACTGCTGGAAATAGTTACCAGCGTTTAGAAGGCAAAGGCCAGAGAGGCTTAATGTCTTCAGTGTGTGGGACATTTCTGTTCTGCAAAAAATTGTCCTGCCCCCAAACCAGGAACTTTCCCATTGGGAATCACTGAGACCATTTCCCTTTGTTTTCTAAATGTGAAACAGGCCCACAGAATTCAGGTTGAAAGTATGTTCCTGAAGCTGGCTGGTGATGGAGCTGCAGGTTAGACACAAGCGTCTTACCTCCCAATCTGCTACTCCTTACATTATAATGTTTGGCCTTTTTTTTACTAAACTGTTTAAGTGACAAATGACTCACTAGTGAATCTTAGTGTGATCTTTGCCTACTGTCCGAAAAGTTATAACCAGATGGTATGTGATAAAATGGATTGCCCTTTGGCTCGTGGTCATATACTTGCTTTTATTCTTCGTCATCAAAATGACTAAGATTTCAAAGTGTTGGGTAGTTATCTTTTAAGATTAGATGAGAACCAACAAGATGTGTATAACAGAAAATAACAGCCTTGGGATTTGGAATCCTTAATTCTAATTCCTTTTCTGTCACTGACTTGTTGGATGACCTCTTACAAGTTATTAAGATTTTGTTTACCATATTTTGAAGTCATGAAAGTGGCTCAAAAAATCCTATTTCAGGATACATATTGAACAGATTACTACTGAGGAGAGGAAAAGGGTTTTTCATTTTGCGCTTCATATTTTTGTACTATTTTAACATTTTCAAAGAATACATTATACATTTAAAAATTGGAATATAAATAATTTTATCTTGAAAGGTTTTATTTGAAAACTTCTGAAATCAGCATGTATCTTACAGTTGATGTTAGGTCATAGTTTAATAGGCAGTGTTTTTTATTAATGGTTATTCTGACACTATGTGCTTTACTGCAGTACAGTTTGACACTCACCACTAGAGTTAGTGCAGACTTCACAGGTTAAAGAGCATGGTCCCTAGCAAGATTGCCCTTCTCTCAGATTCAGCTGTACTTCTGACCAACTGGCTACAAATTTGCGAGTTTCCATGATCCACTCAGGTTCAGTAGTTCACCCGAACAATTCACACAACTCTGGAAGGCACTGTACTTACAATTAGAGTTTAGTATAAAGGATGTAAATCAGAATAAATCAGAACCAGCCAACTGAAGAGACACATAGGGCGAGGTCTGGGAGGGTCCGGAATGCAGAGCTTCTGTGCCCTCTCCTGGTGAAATCAACGCCTGTCACCCTCCCAGCACTTCCAAGTGTTCACCAACCAGGAAGCTCCACTTCAGTACAGAGTTTTTATTGGGCTTTCATTACAAGGGCGTGGTTGATTGAATCATTGACCTATTATCCACTATTAACTAGAAGTCTTGTGGAATGATACTTAAAGTGAAATGTACTCTTCTCTTACCAGGTGTCTTAGCTATGGGCACTGTTGACGATAACTAATATAGAAAGATACTGCTCTTGACTCAGAGGTATAATCTCTTATTGATAGCACTGCATTATCTGTTGGTTGGTTTGGAGAGAAATTACCGTATGCACATACATTTAAATTTAAGTGGACTATAGTAGCTCTTAGAAGCAAACCAAAACTATTATAGTAGTCTTACTGTCCCCCTAAAGCAGTAGTAGAAGTAGTTCACATGCTGAATAAAACTTTTTCCCCCTAGCATTAGTTTCTCCTACACCTGTTTTGCAGAATGTAATTTCCCTTTGATTTGTGAGAGATTTAACAAATAGCTAATTATCAGTCTGTTAAACTTTTGGAACTTTGAAACATAAAATTGAGCTGTAAGCATATTACAGCATTTCCCTCCCCCATACTTTCTACTCTCTTAAGCAGATGAGTTTAATGAGTAAATGAAATTAGTTCCTCATTTTGCTTGTTTTCGTACTTCTTAAAATATTACTTGTTTACTTATTTATGCTAAATTAATGAAAGCAGATGTCGAGGTTCTCTTGATTTTTTTTTTCTTTTTCTCCCGCCAGGGAAAATTCTTTAGGTGGAAACATATAAAGAGGGTTGCTAAAGTCTATGGAGCCTTTTTAGGCCAGGAAATTTGATCATGTAAAATATGTCGGAATTAAGATGCTTCCATTTCTTTCAGTTTTCTAGAGAGAAATAGAAAAACTGACTAAGTGAGATTTAGTCTGAAAAAGTATGATTTGTTTTTGGTCTTGAATATGTGATCATTATATGGAATTATGATATTTAAATACATTGAACTCTATATCCTAAAATAATAGTAGGATTCAGGTAGAATTTGTGTTATATTAGGAAGGTACTCACGGACTCTTGAGTTCTAAAAGATCCCAAAGATCATCTGGTCCAATTTGATTCTTACAGGAATCTCTTCTAAAATATCTGAGACAGATGGCTCCCTAGTTCTCTCTGAGCAGTTTTGAGAGGCGGTGTGTTTCATTATTGGGCATCTCTAATTATTAAGATTCTTCCTTATGTTTAGTCCTTTAGACCAAATTTACCTATGCAACTTCTCATTGTTCATAGTCCCATTCTTTGGAGGAATACAGGGTAAGTCTAATCCTTCCTGACATGTGAAGATACAGCTCTTTATGCCCTAAGTCTCCTTGTCTTCAAGTTAATCCTCCTATAATCATTCTTCATATTGTGTTGTTATTAATAGTTGACATCTCCAGGATGCAGTTCATTAGAAGTCCCTCTTAAAATGCATCTTTTTCAGAAGAATTCTGCCATTGTGCTGGGAAAATGCCTAGCATTGTCAAAGACCTTTGTGAAGTTTGATTTTCTTTGGCTAAGGATTAATTGTAACTGGTGTTTCTATTCTGAAAAGTTTATTTTCCATTTCTTTTAAATTCA
>NW_012152729.1:215747-217291 GCF_000956105.1 Propithecus coquereli | reverse complement strand
CTAATTTACTCATAATCACCCTGTGCTGTAGGAACTACTGTCCCATTTTACAGATGAGAAAACTGAAGCAGAGAGAACTTAAATAACTTGTTCAAGTTTATACAAAAATGACAGAGCCATTTAACATCTAACAATTTTGAATTAATATGACCCACTTACCAGTTGAGCCAGAATGGTTAAATTATATCTAGGCATAACCATATACTAAGATTCGCTGCTCTCATTGGCTTAGTTTGTGTATACCACCTTTTTTTTTTCTTTTTTTGAGACGGGATCTCACTATGGTGCCCAGGCTAGAGTGTAGGGCTGTTCACAGGCACAGTTACAGCACACTACAGCCTTAAACTCCTGGGCAAGTGATCCCCTGCCTCAGCCTCCCAGGTAGCTGGGATTACAGGTGCTCGCCTCAGTGCCTGGCTGGGTTATTTTTTTTTCCTTTCTTTTTGGTAGAGACGGGGTCTCGCTCTTGCTCAGGCTAGTCTTGAACTCACGAGCTCAAGCGATCCTCCCACCTTGGCCTCCCAGAGTGCTAGAATTACAGGCGTGAGCCACCGTGCCTGGTCCAGAGATAACCACTGTTAACAGAAGATTCGAAATATTCTCTTTGAAGCAAATAGCTTAGTAATCAGCTTTAAATATTTCGTGTGTAGAATCTGTGGTGAGTCAGCTTTGATAGAATACAGTGTTAATTAGGCTGAGGTCATAAGGGCCTAAGTTCAAACCAGTTAATGTTGTTGTGTTCTCTGGTTTTAAAGGCACCCAGTGTCCCAGGCAGCAAGTGCTAGTTATCAGCCTTGTTGGAGAGGGAGTGTTGGGGGAGACGTGAGTGGAATGACTGTCTCAGTACAGAGTCATGATCCAGAAGCTATGGAAACAGCATATTTCACTAACGGCGAGTGGGTAGCATGATCAGTCACCGTGATTAAGGGAGCACGTTAATCAATCCCCATATTTGTGTTTGAGGAAACAGAGTCTAGAGGGTGTGATTTGCTAGTGAACTTGTAGTTCTGGGACTGCCTAGCTCAGGTAGCACAACTTCCTGCCAGGGCATTACTTTCTGTACCACATTCCCTGCACACATTGTTTAAAACAATTTTGTTCAAAGAGCATAAAAACAAACAAAAGAAGACAAACACAAAAGAATCACATAGTATGTTTTCATTCATTTAAAGTTCAAACCCAGGCAAATCACAGCCATGTTGTTTAGAGATGTGTGCAGTAGCGCTATCAAAATCTGTTCTTTCCTTCTTCCATAATAACAAAACCATAGTGGAGCGTACGATTTCCCGGCAATACCTCATTTCCCAGCCTTTCTTTTTTTCTTCATTTCATTGTGAATTTCCCAGCCTTTCTTACGGTTAGGTGTGCACATGTGACAAAATTTTCTTCGATGGAATGGAGTGGAATGCATGGGTGCTGCGTCCGCACCTGGTTCCTAGAACCTCCCACGTATGCCTCTTGGTGTTCTTTTCCTCTTGCGTGGGCTGGGATGGTAATAATCGGAGCAATATTTGATGTAAAGTGTTGAAAATGGCAGAGCCACT
>NW_012152729.1:214268-214862 GCF_000956105.1 Propithecus coquereli | reverse complement strand
TGTAACCATTTCCCTAGTGATGAACATTACATCGATTCCAGTTTGGGGCTGTTAAAAACAGCGTTGTAGTAAAATTGCCTCTTGTGCACCTGTGATTCTTCAGAGTCAATCTCTAAGCATGAAATTATTGGGTCCTAGGATATTCACAATTTAAATATTAATTACTACGGTAAAACAATTTTATATCCCATCAGTATATCAGAGTACCCTTTGCCCACAGTATGACCTTTCAATAATATTAGGCTTTTAAATTTTTTACTAATCTGATGGATAAAATGATGGTCTTCACTGTTTAAATTTTTGTTTCCCTGATTGCTACTACTAGTGTGGTTGAGAATTGTTTTATATTTTTATTGGATCTTTAGATTTCTTCTCCTTTGAATTACCCATTGATATTTTTGTGCATATTTCTGTCATTTTTCTTGTTGATTATTTAAAGAACTTCTGTATATGTTTTGAATATATATCCTTTGGATACTATATTAGTGACTAAATTTTTTCCAGCTTGTAAACTTTAATTTTATTTATTGTTTTTTATTTTGCAGAGTTTAAACTATTTAGTCAGATTTATTCAGTTTTTTCTTTTAATGCATT
>NW_012152729.1:207523-212052 GCF_000956105.1 Propithecus coquereli | reverse complement strand
ATGGCATTCACATTATATTAGGTATTATAAGTAATCTAGAGATGATTCAAAGTATACAGGAAGATGTACATAGATTATATACAAATACTATGCCTTTTTTTTTTTTTTTGAGACACGGTCTTGCTCTGTCACCCAGGCTAGACTACAGTGGCATCATCATAGCTCACTGCAGCCTCAAACTCCTGGCCTTAAGTGATCCTCCCTCCTCAGCTTCCCAAAGTGCTGGGATTACAGGTGTGAGCCACCGTGCCTGGCTGATGCCTTGTTACATGAAGGACTTCAGCATCTGTGGATTTTGGGATCTGTGGAAGGGTCCTGGAACCAATCCCCTGTGAATACCGGGGAAAGACTGTATAGATGAAAGGATTGGCCTAGAATAGTAGATAAATGGCTATCCCATATATCTAATGTTAACATACAAAGCTTTATTGAATAATATAATTTTAAGGCTTTGAAGTAATCTACCCATTTCCTCATTCTGAATATACATCCTTTTGATACTATATTTGTGACTAAAGTAATGCCCAAGGTTGCATCATCAATTATGTGATAATATCTGAAGTACAACCCAGTCTTCCCAACTCCTGGGTTACTGTTTGCACCACCTCATACTATTGCTGCTCCTGCTCATTTCTGTGTATAGATAGATACTTGTCTGTTTTTAGTAGTGTTGTTACCAAAAACTTCACATCTCTTCACTGTGTCTCTGTCATATGAAGACTTCTGATGGAAAGGAGGATGCTTAAAGAAAAAGAAGCTTTTGTGTGTACATATCAGCTTCTGCCATCATTGTTGGGATAGTCGATTGAAATGTGACCCATAAGCTTTTCCCTATGAGAGGCAGAGGAATAGAGGATTATATATAGACTTAAAGTACTAGTACTCCTATAGTTATTACTTTCTTCCTTCAGGAATAGACTAACAATAGTGGCTCTCATTTATTCTATACTTCTTTTCTACCTAAAACTATTTTTAGTACTTTACATTTATTATCTTTCTTAATTTTTATCAGAACCCCCTGAAGGTAGGTAGTATTAAGATCCAAACTATATAAATGAACAAAGTAGTTAAAGCAAAGTAAGCAGAACAAGGATTCAAACTCAAGGATTTCTGACTCCAAAGTTGATGATCTTAACCACTCTACCATACTGCCTTTCTCTGCATATATGGGAAATATAACTGTTGGAAGAAAGGTTAGCAATGGCATTCAAGTAAAATCTTGCTCTGTAAACCAAAATTAACAGGTACCCCCGCTATATAGAAGTTCAGTGATGGATAATATTTTAGGACCGAGATCTTATTTTGTAATACTTATATTGCTTGGTTACTTATATGTATAAATAAGGTTGTTGAATGTTGACACATAATACTTTCTTTTTCCCTTTCAATACTCTTATATTACTTTAATGGTGGATTCTGAAGTATTGTTTTCTTTTCAGAAAAACCATGCCAGATGGATCACCTGGATCGAATCCTGCTGTCTGGCATCTATAATGTACGCAAGGGAAAGACTCAGCTGCATAAGTGGGCTGAGCGCCTGGTGGTTCTCTGTGGTACCTGCCTTATCGTTTCCTCGGTGAAGGATTGTCAAACTGGAAAGATGCACATTTTGCCTCTGGTTGGGGGAAAGGTAAGACTCACAAAGATGGATTATTAATTAGATCATTTTAATTAAGAAAATATTGGCTGGGCACAGTGGCTCACGCTTGTAATCCCAGCACTTTGGGAGGCTGAGGTGGGAGAATCACTTGAGGCTGGGAGTTCGAGACCAGCCTGGGCAACATAGGGAGACCCCATCTCTACAAAAAATTAGCCAGGCAGGATGGTGCACACCTGTAGTCCTGACTACTCAGGAGGGTGAGGCAGGAGGATCAGTTGAAGCCAGGAGTTGGAGACCAGCCTGAGCAAGAGCAAGACCCCGTCTCTACAAAAAATACAAAAATTAGGCAGGCATAGTGGCGCATGCCTGTAGTCCCAGGTACTCAGGAGGCTGAGGCTAGAGAATTGCTTGAGTCCAGGAGTTTAAGGTTGCAGTGAGCTATGATGATGGCACTGCCCTCATGCCCGGGCAACAGAGCGAGACTCTGTCTCAAAAAAAAAAAAAAAAAGACTACGTCCTTATGAAAGGTTGGGTTCTTGGAGTTTGGGGGAGAATTTCTTTCAAGAGCTGTTTTTGTGCTGTGAATCCCTACCACCACTCCAAATAGGAATGGGGGAGGTTTTTGCCCCTTTTCTCAAGCCCAGTGAAAGAGGTTTCAGCGTGACGCAAGAGAGCTTGATGAGCGTCCTGTGCAGTAAGTAGGACATAGTAGACTGGGTCCTGCCTTCTGATCAGGAAGTCTTAAGGATAAGAGAGATGTTACCTAGCTGCTGGTGATAGAACGAAAGCACAGCTAATGTGTTGGGATCATTGTGTACTCCTTGGGTTTATTAGTGTGTGACCCATTGGCAGATGGGTTGAGGTGAGTGGGAAGGGAGGAGAGGGAGAAAGGAGAAGGGAGAAAAGGGAGAGGGAGAGAAGGGAAAAGAGCAGGATAGTGAGAGCAGGTGCACGTGAGTACAAGCCTTTGTGTGCGTGTGGGGGGGTGTGTGCATTCTCTTAGATATTCAGAATTGTGCAACTATCCACATAATCAATTTTAGAACATTTTTAGACCCTAAAAGGAAATCGTGCATCCCTTAGCCATTATCTCCCAATTCCCTCCCAAGCCCTAGGCAACTACTAATCTACTTTTTGTCTCTAGTTATTTGCCAATTCTGGACATTTCATCTAAGTGGAATCATATAATATATAGTTCTCTGTGACTGGCTTCTTTCACTTAAGATGTTCAGCCATGTTGTAGCATGTATCACTACTTTGTTTATGCCAAATAGTATTCTATTGTATGGATATACCACATTTTGTTTATGCATTCACCTGGTGATGGACATTCGGGTTGTTTCTGCTTCCTTGGCTACTATAAATAATGCTGCTGTGAACATTCAAGTACAAGTTTGTGTGTTGGACATTGTTTTCGGTTCTCCTGGATATAAACGTAGGAATGGAATTGCTGGTCACATAGTGGCTCTGTGTTCAACCTTTTGAGGAACTGCCAGACTGTTTTCCAAAGTGGCTGCACAATTTTACATTTCCACCAGCAGTATATGAGGGTTCCAGTTTGTCCATATCCTTGCCAATACTTATATACAACACTTGTTATTATCTATGTTTTTAATTTTAGCTGTCCTAGTGGATGTATTGGCATCTCATTGTGGTTTTGATTTGCATTTATTTTCCTGATGGCTAATGATGTTGAACAATGTTTCATGTGCTTATTTGTTTATCTTCTTTGGAGAAATATGTATTTAGATCTGTTGCCCATTCTTTTTTATTTCAAAATATTAAGGGGGTACAAATGTTTTAGGTTACATGGATCATTTTTGTAATGCAATGCTTGAGTCCTGACTATAGGTGTGCCCGTCACCCAAAGAGTATTCATAGTACCCATTAGGTTGGCTTATTCTCCTCCTCCTTCCCCCTCCCCATTGCCTATTTTTTTAATTGGGTTATTTTTCTTGTGATTACTGTTTGCTTTTTGACTAGGCTTTTTTTTTTTAGTTGTTCTGGTTTTCTCCCCTCCTCTTCTTCAGATAGAAGAAGTGAAGCGACGGCAGTACTCCCTGGCATTCAGCTCAGCTGGGGCCCAAGCTCAGACCTATCATGTCAGCTTTGAGACTTTGGCGGAGTACCAGAGATGGCAGCGGCAAGCATCCAAGGTGAAAAGCGCTCACTCATCCTGATGTGGAGATAAGAATGGAGAAGTCCATCAGAAATGTATTTTGAATCTGAATTTACTCCCAAGAGAGTGAATTATAATTTTTAATTTCCTTTCTAGACCTGAGTATATAATTAATAAAATCATGGCATGCCACAAAGTCCTTAACTTATTACTTATATTTGCATAGCACAAAACGCTGTCAAAAGTGTTTTCAGGTGCATTTACCTCTGTACCATCTCTGTGAGGTGTAGGGCCTTGGGAGGATTAATGAGAGGACCCTTGAAAGAATTGAGACACAGTGAGATTTAAATGACTTTCCCGTGACCTCAGTAGTCAGTGATAGATGGATTCGTTTTCTAACTTGTAGCCCAGGGCTTCTTGGTCTGTATAAACTTAGAACAGGCTTGATAAACCACTTCAAATATGAACTTACTGATGCAACAGTGCCCGTAATTCTTCACAAATCATTATTCCTATATGCTGAGGTTGCTTAGCCTTTCAGCATAATTTCTGCTGTTTAGCTTTTAAGGATAAGCTATTGTAAAAGTGTATTGTGATTTCCAAATTCTCTTGTTCTTGTAACCATCTTTGCAGAATTTTGCATAAGGGATTGTTATAATGACATGGCATCAAAATATAAATGACTTTTCCAGTGATATAGTTTGGGATTTTTAGATCTATTTTCACAACCCATATTTTGTTAGCAATACTGTTATAGAAATATAAACCTTGTTTTGATTTTATTGAATTTTTTGTGGTTATGTTGTGTTG
>NW_012152729.1:206649-207473 GCF_000956105.1 Propithecus coquereli | reverse complement strand
GTATCATTCCAATTTTAGTATATGTGCTGCTGGAGCGAGCACAATATATGATTTATTTTGATAGCTCACAGGGAAGTTCCCTATCGCTGTTCTTCTCGGAAAATCAGGGAGAGCTCTAGAAATTGAGGAAGTCTTTGTGAAGTAGTAGTATTTGAGTTAGTTCTTTAAAAATTGACAGAATTTCAACAAGCAGAAATGAAAGAGGACAGGGTTAGATTAGAAATTTCATCACATGTTCTGTGAATCACAGATAATTTGAGTCCAGATTGTTTTGGGCCATGAGTGTACTGTCAGGAGTTTAGCCTTCATCTGGCAGATGGTAGCAGGAAGTGATGGGATCCAAGTGAGCCAGAGGAAGATGAATCTGGTGCTGGTGTGGCCAGTAAATCAGATGTGAATTAATAGGGACCTGAACTAGGGAATGTGAAGGAGTCATTCCTGTGAGAGACTTTTGAAAGGAATAATCAGTAAGCATTGATGATTGACTGATAAAGGGAATGGAGGAAGTGAACCCAAGAGTTAAAGCTGACTCTGAGGTTTTGAACATGGGTGACTTCAGTGGGTGACAGAGCTTGAGTTGTGAGAACGAGCTGGTTTCAGGGGTGGTGAGGACTTGGTTTAGGTGTGGTTAATTTTCAATGTTGGTAAATGTCCAGTTGGAGATGCCTGGCAAACAGCTGGAAATATGGAACCAGAGCTTAGAAAATACAGATCTAGGAGAGCCAAACTCTCTGAGGAAGGTAGAATTTAGAATATAGGTGGCCCTCCATATCTACTGAGAATCAAAAACATTTAAAAAAACAACAATACAACAATAAAAAAAA
>NW_012152729.1:182523-194633 GCF_000956105.1 Propithecus coquereli | reverse complement strand
TCAGCTAGGAAACTTCTCTCTTCTAATAAAGGAACCATTTATGCCTACCGCACTGTGCCCTACATATTTTTCCATCTCCTTTGTTAAAATATATTTCCCATTCCTACCTTCTATCCATCCCACCTCACTCCTCTACTCAAAAAATGGAAAGCAATGAATAAGCACATGGCGTGAGTAATTGTCTGGGCTTCTGGTGGGGAAGGGAGAAATTAGAAATTAAAACATTCAAAGTGAGTTAAATTATGTGGTGATTAAAAAGATAATATACATTAAAATGACATATCTTACTACCTTAATAACTCATGATTCTGGAGTAATTTCCAGAAAAATTATGATTTTTATCTCATACTATGTTTTAGAAAGTTTTTCAAGTATAAGCCTCTAGTTAGTAATGAGATAGTTATTTTAATAATACTGGCATGTGAAAGTATAAACAAGCTATAATTTAGGGAAGTTGGTTTCTAGCATTTCTGTCTGAGTTGCTATGAAAATAGGATTAAACCAGTCTGAGGGCTGGATCATAAATTCTGAAGTCAAGGCACCAAGCCAAAGGAATAATCAGTAATCAAGGCCAAGTCATCTGGCAATCAAAATTGAGAATTTGGAAGAGGAGCATTAGAATGAAGTAGCAAGGATTTCAGTCTAGAAACAGGTGATATAGACCACCGTCATGGAGAACAGTACCTTAGCCTCACCATCTTGCACCTGTGCCCACACAGTGTTTGGCACATAGTGAGTGCTCAGTAAATGTTTTTGGAATACATTCTATGATAAACATTTAAAATAGATCATTTAAGGCCAGGCACTGTGGCTCATGCCTGTAATCCCAGCACTTTTGGAGGCTGAGGAGTTCGAGACCAGCCTGGGCAACATAGCAAGATCCTATCTCTATAAAGAATAACAAATCAGCTGGAAGTAGAATTACCAGAGTTAATCTTATGAATCCATTTTATAACAATGCTATCTCTGGATAAGACAATATAGATACTTTTACTTACAAACAAAATAGAAGCAGTAAAAATTACTATTTCATGTTGTATATTGGATCACATGTCAGTAAAATGCCATGTCATGTTCATATTTTCAAGCTCCACCTCGTCCATTTGTTTCAAGTGACAGTTCGAGCCAACATAATTTCACTATGAAAAAAGAAGTTGCTTATGATGGGATTTTAAAAAAAGACCAGCCTGGGTAACATAGCAAGACCCCATCTCTACAAAAAATAGAAAATTAGCTAGGCATGGTGGCTCGTGCCTATAGTCCCAGCTACTTGGGAGGCTGGGATGGAAGGATCGCTTGAGCCCAGGAGTTCTGGGCTGCAGCAAGTTAATGATTGTGCCACTGTACTCCAGCCTGGGCAACAGACCTTGTCTCTAAAAAATAAATAATAGATGACATAGATCATTTAACATAGGTCATCAAAAGCATTGATGTCTCTCGTAAAGATGTAGTAACAGATTTTATTGAAATGCAATATAAACTTTTGCCTTTGCTCTTTAGATTTTCTCAGCTGAAGGGCCTGAACTTGTCCCATAATAAACTTGGGTCGTTTCCTGTGTTGTTGTGTGAGATCTCTACCCTGACTGAGCTCAACCTTTCCTGCAATGGATTTCACGACCTGCCGAGTCAGATTGGCAATCTGCTGAAGTAAGTATCTGACTTCTACTAGATTCCTCTTTTCCCTTGCAGAATAAGAAACTTCTCTGGCATTTGGAATGAAAGTAGTACCATGAGCTCTTATAGTGATATAAATCACGTAATTATTAGGATTCTAGTCAGCAACAGTTTTTGCCATCAGAGATCTGTGTGCCTACTGCATTGACTGATCCTTCAGCTTCAACAGCAGAGGTTCTGATTCTCTTTAAGAGGGACCATCCATGCAAGTTATGTGTAGGTTATTTATTAAGTATCTACAGATGGAGAGTTAAGACATTTTATCATTTTTGGATTAGTAATAAATTAGTGACATAAGTCAGAATCCATAACTCTAGTTCTATCCATTCCAATGAGACCTTTCATAAAGTAGTTTTGTTTTGTTCCAACAGTCTTCAAACTCTCTGTCTTGATGGCAACTCTCTGACTACTTTACCTGAAGAATTGGGAAATCTACAACAGCTTTCCTCCCTGGGAATTTCTTTCAACGACTTTAGTCAAATTCCTGAGGTTTATGAGAAGCTCACTATGTTAGATAAAGTGGTTATGGCAGGAAATTGCCTGGAAGTCCTCAACCTAGGGGTGCTGAGCAGGATGAACCATGTCAAGCACGTAGATTTGAGGTAAGGCCATTCTTCACCATCTCTTCCTTCAGGTTCACTCTGATGGGCCTTTATGTCTTACAAAGACTTCTTTTAAAACGTTAGGATTTTAGAATAGTGTAGAAATAGATATTTTCAAAGCTGTAATACAACTTCATTTGCCGCTCAGTAGCAGAGAGATGAAGGATCAGGTAGGTGCACCACATGGTAGAGACCATCTCATTGCCTTGGACAAGGTCATTCTGACTTACCCTCCCAGCAGCATTTTATGAGCGTTCACATTTCCTCACATCCTTATTAATGTTGGATTTTAGCAGTATTTTTCCTTAGTGTCCGTCTAGTAGGTGGAAAATAGTATTTCATTGTTTTAATCAACGTTTATTTACTCAGGAGTGAGATTGAGAATCCTTTTATATACATATTAGTAGTTTGTTGTTTTCCATAAACTTAACCATTTCTCTGTTGAGTCATTGGGTTTCTTCTTGATACCCACTGTGTTATAATTAAAATGTTAAAGGTTTCACTACTAAGAAATTTTTATGAGTTTTATTTTCTGATCATAATCTTTTCCCAAAGGAAGACACTTATTGGATGTTCTGTCATTTACAGTAAGCCACTGATGTACCTTATAAAGACATAGTAAGAGAGAGATTTATTGAAATACAGAAAAATGAGAACAGGCCTACATGCATTAAATCATACACTTGTGTAGAAAGAACCAAAAAGTCATTTTCTGTAATTTGCCATTGCATTATCCCATATACATACAGATTATTTTCTTCTCCACTAATTAATGTTATGTGAATCTTAGCACTAGAGGTGGAATAGGCATAGCAACAGGAGGAAGTGTGGCTGCTCCTCAGACTCTTTATTTATTTATTTATTTTTATTTCAGCATATTATGGGGGTACAGATGTTTAGGTTACGTATGTTGCCCTTGCCCCCTCTCCCCGCTCCTCAGACTCTTGACATGGTACTCTTATGACTGCTTTGCTACTCACTAACCCAAAAGGTTAAGTTTATCTTCTTGTTCCTTTGTCCTACTCTTTAGTCCCTACCTAATCTTATTAAGTTTTAACTGTTTGTGGACATGGCCGCCTTTTTCCTTCTCTTTCTTTAATTTGCATATGCATTTGCTAGTCTGGATTGTTTAACTTAGCTGTACCTTGAGTTCTTTGTTTATAAACTGTCTGTGGTTATTTGTATAGTACCTTGCGAAATGAGGTAAGTAAGAAGTCCTTAAATTGTTTAGGAAATGGAGAAGGGGATCATACCTGTCCTATTTTTCTTTTGGTAAGCACATTTAATGGAATTTATTTCTGGTTATTTCCTTGTTTCTGACTATTAAGGATGAACCATTTGAAAACCATGGTTATTGAAAATCTAGAGGGAAATAAATACATCACCCACATGGATCTCCGGGACAATCAGCTGACCGACTTGGATCTCAGCTCCCTGTGTGGGTTGGAGCAGCTGCACTGCGAGCGGAACCAGCTGAGAGAGCTGACCCTCAGCGGCTTCTCCCTGCGCACTCTCTACGCCAGTTCCAACAGTGAGTTCTCTGTCCAGCCTCCTCTTTTTTCTTTCAGCTCTAGTCGGAGCTTTCTAGGAACAATGACATCCGTGGTGCTTCTCAGCCACTGTGCAGATGGAGTTTGTAGTTCACTGAGGGCTAACTTTATCTTTTCACTTTGGTGTCAACACTTAAGTGGTTGTCACGTGCATGAACATGGATACTTTGAGATTTACTCAGCGTAATAAGAGGCATTTCGCAAAATAATGGGGTATGTGGGGGACATTGGTACTTAGAGATGGGAGTCTGCCAGCCTCCTCATTTGCCGGCAAATGAATAAACTCCTCTTTCCTTCTCCTCAAAATAAAAAGGTGTGCGGAGGTGGGCAAGCATATTCAAAACAGAGTATCAATATCTGAAACAGGGATGGGCCCTGGGACTGAATTAGGCCTACCATCTCTTTTTGTATGGCCCATAAGAAATGGTTTTTTAATGGTTGGGTAAAAAAAAAAATCAAAGAAGAATAATTTTGTGGTATGTGAAAATTATATGAAATTCAGGTTTCTATGTTCATAAATAAAGTTTTATTGGAATGTGACGGCACTGATTTGTTTACATATTGTTTTCACATTACTGATTTCATGCTACAGTGGAAGAATTGAGTAGTAGTAAGAGAGACTGTATTATGGTCTGCATAGCCTAAAATATCTATTATTTAGCCTTTTACAGAAAAAGTTTGCCGATGCCTGGCCTAAAACCTTGTGCTGCCTCAGTGCTAGTTAAGCCCCGTCATTTCAATGAGGATTTGCTCCAAGAATATTTTTCAGTGTAAAGGGCCTCATGTTTATTGAGACCAATTTTTTTTTCTCAGCTGAAGAAGTATTTAGTTTTAGTAAGTTTGTGGGCGCACAGAGGCCATTGTTTAATTACTTCTTCTGTGTTTAAAGGTAGAAAGGAAAAGATGTTCATATTTTGTCAGAAAAATGCAAACTTAAGTAACATTTTGTACTTATCAAATTAAAAAAATATATATCTATGTATAATGCTAAATGTTACCAAAGGTGAAGAGAAGGACCTTCCTGAGCACTCGTCCACTGCCCAGTGAGAGACATAGAACCATCTCAGAGATCAGCGTGCCTGTGTTAGTGAAGCGGAGGACTCAAATACCACATTCTGGCAGTTCCCTGCTTGGATACATCCCAGAGACACCTTACATGTGCACAAGATGTGTACAAGAATGTTTATCAGAGCATTGTTTGTGCAAGTGAAGAAATAGGACTATTAATAGGAAAATATATAAATCATTAGTGATATATTTACACAATATAATATTACACAGCAGTGGGAATGAATGTAGTAAAGCTTTGTGTATTAATATGGGTAACTCTCGGAAACACTTTTTGAGCAAGAAAGTGCATCATTGTATATATGCTATGATAATCATATTCAAATTTAGAATACACAGAAATATTTTCTTAGCTGTAAGTATGCATAACAATATGGAAGAATCCATGGGAATGATAAAAACCATATTCAGGATGATGTTTACCTCTTGGTATTTGTAGTATTTTACTTCTTAAAAAAAAAGTCTAAAGCACGTAAGATAGAATGAAGATTTGCGTAAAAGCTAGATGATAGGTGAAAGTATTTATTGTTTTATTCTGTTTACTTTTCTGTAAACTATATTATTAGGATAAAAGAAAGTTAAAGACTTGTCGTGTTTGCATTGCCTTTTATCAATTAGCAATTAATCTAAGCTTCAAATAGTAGCTTAGATTAATTGCTTGTTCAGAAGAGTGTTAAAACTGATGAGTGTTGACTTGCGTTGCTTATAGATGCTGCGATGTGGTAGTAAGTCCTTGCCATGAAGAGGTTTGTTACCAGGCCCTTCTCTGTCCTTAATGTGTCTAGAGAGTCTGAATGCCCGGCCCTACTGGAAAAGACCTCATTGACATACATGCATTCCTCCTTAGTCACCAAGATTCTATGATAGCAATGTGCTGAATAGGGCTTGCTTGAGTTTAGCTACTCTCTTCACAGCATCCTTAAATTCTTCAACTTGGAAGAATTCTCATAAACACTTGCAGTTCTGCCTCAAAGTAAAGAACTCAGCTTCACAAAAGAGGTTATCCAAATGATCAGTTAATACGGGGAAAGGCACTCTACTAGTCTTCAGGGATATGCAAATTGGAACTCCTGTGTGGCACCACTACACACCTCCCAGAATGACTATAATGGAAAAGACTGAAAATACCATTGGCAGCTGTTGGAGTATAAATTGGTACAGCCACTTTGGAAAATTATTCAGTAGTATCTACTAAAGGTAAACATAAACATACCCTGTACTCAGCAGTTCTCCTAGGGTTATACTCAACATAAGTGCTTGTATTAGTCTGCAAAAGACATGGATAAATATGTTCATAGAAATGCTGTTCGTAGTAACCTCAACCTGGGAAAGACTTAAATGCCTGTTAACTCTAAAATGGGGGTAAATAAATTGCGGTATATTCACATAAAAGAATTTTATACAGGCATGAGAATGAATGAACTATAACCATATGCAACAATATGAACAAATCCTGCAAGCATATTGTGGAGTGAATGAAGCCAGACAAAAAAATTACATGTTTTATGTGTATACTTATTTAAATAGGCAAAATGAGTCTGTGGTATTTGGAGTGAGGATAGTGTTGCCCTTGCAGGGTAGTGACTGGAAAAGGAGACAAGGGGAAGTTTGGGGAGCTGATGATGTTGTTTCTTGATCTCAGTATTGGTTCCTAGTATGTTCAGTTTGTGAAAATTCACTGAATAGTTTTACTTTTCTGTATTTTTTTTTTTTTTTTTTTTTAGACAGGGTCTTGCTGTGTTGTCCGGGCTAGAGTGCCGTGGCGTCAGCCTAGCTCATAGCAACCTCAAACTCCTGGGCTCAAGCAATCCTCCTGCCTCAGCCTCCCAAGTAGCTGGGACTACAGGTGCACACCACCATGCCTGGCTAATTTTTTTCTCTATTTTTGTTGCCCAGCTACTTTTTTTTTTCCTATTTTTAGTGGAGACGAGGTCTCACTCTTGCTCAAGCTGGTCTCAAACTCCTGAGTTCAAGCGATCCTCCTGCCTCAGCCTCCCAGAGTGCTAAGATTATGGGCGTGAACCATGGTGCCCAGCATACTTTTCTGTATTTATGTTGTATTTTAATTAAAAGTTAAAATATTGCCAGTAAAAATCCAATTATTAATTTTTTCAAGTTGGAAAACTAAGTAGTTACTTTAACATTTAACAACTGGCTGATGTAGTGTAAATCCAGTCAATACACAGGATCCTTCAGTTAGCCGTTGCATTTGTTTTTCAAAGCAAATTGGGATGAAGCAGTCAGAGTGAGTTACCGAGTGGTTTTTATCTTTAGTTCATCTCAGTAGAGCACGTCAGTTTTTTCTTTGGTGATTTCACTAAGCTCCTTTTCCCTTGTTTTCTCTCAGTTATTTTCTTCTTTAGACGATGCCACTAACACCTCTTTGTTTTCTGATTAGGGCTGACAGCAGTGAATGTCTATCCAGTACCCAGTCTACTCACTTCCCTAGAACTCTCCCGGTGAGTGTCTCTCTTGAGGTTGATGCTTGTTTGATTCTTATTTATGAGATACATGCAGGTACTTTGGCAGTTTTGAGGTACAAAGAAATCTAAACATTGAAATGTTTGGGTAACCGAGAGAAAGGATAAGTGGAAGAATAGGTTTAATAGCCATAGTGTATATTAATAGTTAAAGGAAGGATCCTCTTGAAATGGAGAGGTACCTATGAACTACTCAGTCTTTAAAGACTGCGGATTTAGGGTGAGATGCAAACAAAGAAGACCTGTTATCTTCATTGCAATCATTTCCTTCATGTTGACCGAGATCAGATTAATTCTTGATTTTTAGTTAGTGGCTTTAAAAAAATGATTCTACTTTTTTGATACTGTAGTGATTCATGTTGGTCTGATTTTTGGAGAGGCATTAATTATATTCAGGACTTCATTACTTCTGTTGGTGGCCAGGAGCAAACATAAATGAGGTTTGCTTTTCTTTTATTCATTTACTTTTAACCCCTGTGTTAGGCATTCTGGATTCAGTGGTTGGGTTTTACAGTCTAGTGGTGAGATCATGAATCTAACAAGCAGTTAGGGGGCAACAGTATATGTGCTGTGACTATAGAATGCCCAGAGCAGGGTCCTCTGTGGCCAGGGTTGTTGTGAAGATGAAATGAGAAAATCAATGCAAAATACATAGTATAGTGTCTGACGTGCAATATTCTCTGCAGAAATATTAGCTGTTATAGCCAGGTTTCTTTTTGTTCTTGTTGTTGTTACTTTATTATTAAAGTATTGTTTTAGATTCCCTTTTAGCCATTTCTTTCTGTCTTATCTTCCCAGCAAAACCCCAACATGGATAAATACTAAGATTTTACCTTTTCTACTGAGCTTGATGATTGCTGAAGAAAATCACATCCAGATGGACATCACTACAAATTCATAATATCTAGCCTCTTCTGGAGTTTATTGGCCCTTTCTCTTGCCAGCTCCTTCCAGTATCCTCAGCATGTGTTCCAAATTGCTCTGCTTCCCTACCCCCACCCTGTCTCCTCCAGGCTGGAGCTTAGCTTCCTCCTTGATTGAGAAAACAGAGGCCATTGTGGGTGATTTCCCTCAGCTTCCTACCACCTTGCTTGAGTTTCTGTAGACTCATTCATCCTCAGCTTCTCTGCTCTGTAGAAGGCCGGTCCAGCTGTCTGTGCCTGTGGCCCCTCTGCTCCCACTGCTCTGTCTGCTCAGTCAGCCCTCCTCCTCCTCCTCTCTCAGGTTTGTTCAGTGTCTTCCTTTATCTCAGTCTGTACACACACTGATATCTCTTCTGTCAAAACAAAGTTCCCTTGACCTCACAGCTCCTCTAGCTACTGTCTAATCCGGTTCATCCCCTTTTTGTCCAAATTTCTCAAGAATTATTTGCATTTGTTAAATTGGTTTCCTCAGTTCCCATTGGCTGATCCCACCAACAGCGTGGTTTACACCTTCTCTTACTGGAACTTCTCTGTGGTGACACAGTTAACCTTGCTCTCTTTTCTTCAAACATGCTATTTCCTTGGCTGGCTAATATGATCTGATTTTCCTCATGCCCTTCTAGCCATTCCTGCTGTCCCTTTTGCATACTCCTCCTCCTCAGCTAGCCCTTTAAAGGTCAAATATCCCCAGGCTTCTCTCCATGGTAAATGGCCATGACCTCGTTCACT
This sequence comes from Propithecus coquereli, assembly GCF_000956105.1. Classification (NCBI taxonomy): domain Eukaryota; kingdom Metazoa; phylum Chordata; class Mammalia; order Primates; family Indriidae; genus Propithecus; species Propithecus coquereli. Next base: position 185,607 of record NW_012152729.1, on the reverse strand, counting down.
GCAGTGATTTCAGTTGCGCTTAAGTGTCAGCAGCGCCCAGCTCGACAGCCCAGCTCTTCCTCAGCTGCTGCGGCATCCCCAGCTGCCTGTACCCCATACATATCGCACCATGGTCTTTCTTGTTTCTGTGTTCTAGTTCATGTTACCACCCTGTGCTTGGAACATGCTCCTCACCTCAGGTCCCTGTACAGTATTCTTCAAATTCTAACCCAGATGTCGTATTTCTTAGGGAGGTTGCCTTTGTCCATTGCAGGCTGTTTCCTTCCCTAGGCTAACATAGCAGTATCTGTGTTTCTCTCAGGTAGCGCTTTCTTCATCCTGCCTCCTTTTATCCTTTGATTAATCAGTGGATACCTTGAGCCTAGAGAAGCTAAGTCACATCTGAAGATAAAATTCCTTTTACTAAGTTTCTGCTTAGCGCTCTTCTAAATATTTGAGCTCAAATTCTGAGTGGTTTGAAACTTTTTCACCCACTAGTTATCTTTTGTCCCTACTTCGTCACTTTTATTCATTCTGTTCATTTTCCCTGGAATCTGCTTCTCGTCTCCCCCAGCCATTCCTTGTGAAACTCCTCCTCGTCTTCAAAATTTTGTTTAAAATGCCACTTCCAGTAAGTCTTTCCTCTTCTCGCCCTCAACCCATCCCGCCATATGTGTGCTTTCCTACTGCCGAAAGCCTTTGTACTTTTTTGGGCATATAGCATAATTGATCCAATATTATACATATTCATGTACTTGTCTCTGCCCATCCTTCTCCCATCCAAGTACTAACCAGGCCCGACCCTGCTTAGCTTCCAAGAGCAGACGAGATTGGGCGCGTTCAGGATGGTATGGACATAGACTGCCCACTCTTATAATACAACAGCATTCACTGAGCACCTACTATGTTCCAGCTAATATACCACAGGATGCCCCGGAGATAATGTCCCTGCCCTCACAGGGGCTCACAGGCTGGTTAACAGAGACATTACAGTCTAGTGAAATGAGTCCCACTTGTCATCTTAAATGATGCCTTTCAATTATGTGTTTTCTGCAGAAACCTGCTAGAATGTGTTCCTGACTGGGCCTGTGACTCAAAGAAGATAGAAATATTAGATATGAGCTATAATCTTCTCACAGAGGTTCCTATGAGGTATGTGTGTGTGAATACATATGTATGTATATGTATTTAATTATTTTTCTAGATTTGTATTGTCTTTCATTTGTTCAGTGAATATAGATGCCTGCAGAGTCTGAGGCAGTGTGATATGCCGTCAGGAATATAGTAATGGCTAACGCATGGTCCTGGACTGCAAGGAATTTAATAAGAGGATAGTGTCGCATATACACAGATAACTGTGGTAAAATGTTCCAAGAGGTGCTGGCATAGGTTGGTGGTAATAATTAATTTTTATAGGATGAGTTATTGTGAGCTGGGCAATGTCCTAAGAATTTCACTTTTATTATCTTACCTAATCTTTTAAAAACTTTAGTATATAGGTGCTGTCATCCTAGGCCAGGCATGGTGGCCCACATCTGTAATCCTAGCACTTTGGGAGGCGGAGGTGGGAGGATTGCTTGAGCCCAGGAGTTCAGTGCACTCCAGCTCAGGCAACAGAGCAAGGCACTGTCTCAAAAAAAAAAAAAAACAAAAGGAAACTAAGGCTTAGAGCTGTTAGGTAACTTGCCCAAGGTTGTTCTTAACTAGGAAGTGATGGGAGCTGGCATTTGGATGTAGTCATTTTTACTCCAGAGCCTTCAGTCTTAATCACTACACTGTATAAATTAGATGTTTTAGAAATTCAGAAGTACTTTGAGAATTAGAGAATGTTTCATGGAAAAGATGGCATTTGAATTGACTTTTACCAGATGGTGGGATTTCTCCAAGTGGAGGGGGAAACAGTGGTGGTTGAGGCCGGGGTGGGGTGGGGTGGGAAATGATATTCAAAGGCACTGAGATATAAAATGTGTAGTTATTACCTAATGGAGTCTTTAAAATTAAACTCTAGAGGCTTTGTAGCATAGTAGATATGAAAACAACCTTTGGAGTCAGACCTTAGTTCAAATCCAGACTGTGTCATTTACTATTCAATGTGAGATCTTTGGCAAATCAAGGTCACTTAACCTTTCTGAACTTTATTGTACGTGGCTTAGCACATTTTAAGCACTCAATAAATAATAGTTTTTATTGTAATGAAATGTTGTGAGTTTATTATATTAATAGTAATACATACACTACATTTTTGGTGCTGTTTAGCCCTGAAATCTAAATTTATTCTAGAAATTGCTTTTTTAGTTTAGCTCTCTGTGCTGTTTGATGTCACTAATTCACCTTTTCTCACAATGACCTTAACGACTTCCTGGTGGGTGGTGGGTAAACAGATGGTTGTGGTTGCTTTCTTGGCTCAAGCACTTGCCGGTGATTATACAGTCTAGAAGAATATGTTTCTATTAGCTTACTGATTTCAATTAAATAGCCTAGGTCGGACTCAGAAATATTTAAGTAAGTTTACTTGTTTCCTTGTTCTGTTCCCTCTCAGAATTCTGAGTAGCTTGAGCCTTAGGAAACTGATGGTGGGACACAATCAGGTGCAGAGCCTCCCCGCCCTGGTGGAGCACATCCCCCTGGAGGTGTTGGATATTCAGCATAATGTACTCACTAGGCTGCCGGACACTCTCTTCTCCAAGGCCTTAAAGTAAGTACCATTGGATTTTTTTTCGGAAAAGCAGAATCATCGGCTAGACAAACTGCAGTGGCTTGTCATTGGAGTGACCTTTGGGACTATATTTGCAGAGACTTTACTTGATAGTCCAACTATGGGTGGAAACACACTGGCAATTTTTATGAAAGAATATGTGAGACTGCTTCATGAGGCAGTAATCTTTAACTCAAAGTTGAAATAACCATCAAATGCTTAAGAAGTTTTTGTGTTGTAAACATTTCAGTTTGGGAAGGTTCAGGCTTTCATCTCAGAAATAAACATAGTCCTGACATTTAAAGAGAAATTATAACATTCTGATATAGCTTCCTTCGGCAATTCTCAGCTTTTGCATTGGAGAGAAAAGGGTATACCAGTGGTGCCCAATCTCTCTGACACCGGGGACC
>NW_012152729.1:180253-181428 GCF_000956105.1 Propithecus coquereli | reverse complement strand
TATGTACTGAACACTGTGCTAGGCAGATTTTAAAATTATACTGCGTTTCGGCTATTAGATTGGCAAAGATTAAAATGAGTTGTAATACTCAGTGTTGACAAAAGTGTGGGCAAACTGGCACTTTTATATTCTTGTGCAAGTATAATTTTGTATAGCCTTTCTAGAGCTCAGTTTGGCAATATATTGAAAAATCCTTAAAAAATATATATTCTTTGATTTCACAAATTCTGTTTCTAGGAATGTTCTCTAAAGAAATAATTGGATAAGGACACAAAGATACTCATTACAAACATCTGTCATAGCATAAGTATGGAAATGGAATAGCCTATGTGTTCATTATTAGGGGATTATTATGGGATTGGCTAAATAAATAATGATGCTATTAAAAGCAGACAAAAATTTTTCTGAAGGGTGTCTTCATAGTTTATTTATTTGTGAACATGATACTCAACAATGTCCTTTCAGTAGACACACAGAGCAATAAACAGTAAAAGATAAAGCTAGGTTAGAATCCAGCCACTACAGAAGCCTGGGTAAACAACCAAGCCTGTATTCTTTCCTCTCTACTTGGCTTGCATAAGTTGAGTAAAAGGAGCTTTGAGTTGGATAAAATCAACTAGAGAAAACTATCTGAAGAAAATTACTTTTTTTTTTTTTTTAAACGTGGGCACTTGGAATGGCAGCATACCATACAGAGATGGCATGATGGTTTCTATGAAGGAAGGCAACAAATACACTCTCTGTGTGTGTTCTGTCAGTCTCAGATACTTGAATGCATCTGCAAATAGTTTGGAGTCTTTACCATCTGCCTGCACCGGGGAGGAGAGCCTGAGTATGCTGCAGCTGCTTTATTTGACCAACAATCTCCTGACAGATCAGTGTATACCTGTCCTGGTTGGACACCCTCACCTGCGAATCTTGCACCTTGCAAACAACCAGCTACAGACCTTTCCTGCAAGGTAAAATGAATGCAAATTTTGATTGTTTCAGATATGCAACATTAATTCTACATTTGTCAGACTAAATTATAGCTATCTGACTATGACTGTTGCTTTTTGTTGACCTGACTTACTGCTGATGCTGTGATTTCACAGTTGAGTGGGAAAATCTTAATAGTTTATACCCAGTTAAGTATCAGTAACCAGAGAAATCATGGTTAAAATGTATTTAATTTT
>NW_012152729.1:178177-180203 GCF_000956105.1 Propithecus coquereli | reverse complement strand
CACTTAACCTTTCTGAACTTTATTGTACGTGGCTTAGCACATTTTAAGCACTCAATAAATAATAGTTTTTATTGTAATGAAATTTGTTGTGAGTTTATTATATTAATAGTAATACATACACTACATTTTTGGTGCTGTTTAGCCCTGAAATCTAAATTTATTCTAGAAATTGCTTTTTTAGTTTAGCTCTCTGTGCTGTTTGATGTCACTAATTCACCTTTTCTCACAATGACCTTAACGACTTCCTGGTGGGTGGTGGGTAAACAGATGGTTGTGGTTGCTTTCTTGGCTCAAGCACTTGCCGGTGATTATACAGTCTAGAAGAATATGTTTCTATTAGCTTACTGATTTCAATTAAATAGCCTAGGTCGGACTCAGAAATATTTAAGTAAGTTTACTTGTTTCCTTGTTCTGTTCCCTCTCAGAATTCTGAGTAGCTTGAGCCTTAGGAAACTGATGGTGGGACACAATCAGGTGCAGAGCCTCCCCGCCCTGGTGGAGCACATCCCCCTGGAGGTGTTGGATATTCAGCATAATGTACTCACTAGGCTGCCGGACACTCTCTTCTCCAAGGCCTTAAAGTAAGTACCATTGGATTTTTTTTCGGAAAAGCAGAATCATCGGCTAGACAAACTGCAGTGGCTTGTCATTGGAGTGACCTTTGGGACTATATTTGCAGAGACTTTACTTGATAGTCCAACTATGGGTGGAAACACACTGGCAATTTTTATGAAAGAATATGTGAGACTGCTTCATGAGGCAGTAATCTTTAACTCAAAGTTGAAATAACCATCAAATGCTTAAGAAGTTTTTGTGTTGTAAACATTTCAGTTTGGGAAGGTTCAGGCTTTCATCTCAGAAATAAACATAGTCCTGACATTTAAAGAGAAATTATAACATTCTGATATAGCTTCCTTCGGCAATTCTCAGCTTTTGCATTGGAGAGAAAAGGGTATACCAGTGGTGCCCAATCTCTCTGACACCGGGGACCGGTTTTGTGGAAGACAGTTTTTCCATGGACAGCGAGGGGGAGGGGAGGGTTGAGTCGCTGTTTCAGCTCCACCTCAGATCATCAGGCGTTGGATTCTTACAGGGATTGCTGCAAGCTGGATCCCTCCCATGCGTAGTTTCCTAGCGTCCTGCTCCTATGAGGGTCTGATGCTGCTGCTGATCCGATGGGGGGGCGGGGCTCTGGCTGTGATGTGCACAGTGGGGAGTGGCTGTGGGTGCAGCTGAGGCTTTGCCAGCGTCCTGTTAGCTTCCTGCTGTGCGGCCTGGTTCTAGCCTGTGGCCTGGGGGTTGGGGACTGCAAGGGTATACCACAAAAGTTAATTTGGTTTTTGCTTCTAGCTTTAGCAAACTATGTTTGAGTTACATTCTTTATTAGGAAAACTTTTTTGCTACTCAATTTGAAAACTGTGTATTTAAAGGTAATATCCTTCCAAAAGGTATTATTTGCCTTCTCACTGTAACTAGCACATAGATGGCATATCTTCTCATTTTAGGGGCAGGGTTTACCTATTGTGTATGTTATCTCTAAATGAAAACTAGTTTTTCATTATAGTCTTCTGCAATATGGAGAAGGCAATATTGTCTCCAATTTGGAAATGGAGAAAACAGAGATAAGCAGTAGTAAATTAACAGGAGACGTGCCAAAAGCAGTTATGTCAAAGAACAAGTATCTGGCTTGTTCATCTCTTAATATATAATACAGTTGGTTGGGTATTCCTCAAAATAAAATCTTTGGAAATTCTACAAAATGTTTGAAGAAAATTTTCTGTTTTTAAAGTTTATATATAAGTTTACAGTACGCTCAGTAAACTTAAAAGCTAGTTAGGTATGTACAACTGCTATGTATCAATCTGGAAAATCTAATTAGGGATCACACAATGTGGAGATTTAAGAACACATAAATTTCATAATATTAACTGCCTTTTATTGAGAATGTTCTGTATGTACTGAACACTGTGCTAGGCAGATTTTAAAATTATACTGCGTTTCGGCTATTAGATTGGCAAAGATTAAA
>NW_012152729.1:133573-176892 GCF_000956105.1 Propithecus coquereli | reverse complement strand
GGGTCTTGCTCTTGCTCAGGCTGGTCTCGAACTCCTGAGCTCAAGGGATCCTCCCGCCTTGGGCTCCCAGAGTGCTAGGATTACAGGCGTGAGCCACTGTGCCCGGCCAAAAAATATGTTTAATTTTTAGTTCTCATTATTTAATAATGGTCTGAGAATACTCAATGTAAGATAGTACAGGTTTATGAAATAAAGAATTCTGAAGATAATTATTTTTCTTCCCTTCTCAGCACTGCTTTATAAAATACTGTTGAGTCTATTAATTTATTCATAATACATACATTGACTGCCTACTGTATGCCAAGTACTGTGTAAGACTTATAGTCTGTGACTTCAGAAAGTTTACAGTCAAATTGGGGAAATAGACAAGTATGTAGGCAATTGTTGTGTAGTTTAATAAAGGCAGCATTTTAAAGAAGATAGCATAGGTTGCTAGCTGCACTGCACGGAGCCTGGGGGTGTGGTTAGGCTTCCTCAACGAAGAGATGAATAGTTGTTAGCCAGGCTACATCTATAAAAAGATGTAAGAGAGATGTTTAATGCTATCAACATTTTAGACAGTGTCAGTGGAGAAGTAAATATCTTTCAAAAATACATTTGATAAAATAAATTTAGAATTTTTTTTTTTAAGGAGACAGGCTTTTGCTATGTTGCCCAGGCTGGCCTGAACTCTTGGGCTCAAGTGGTCCTTCTGCCTCAGCCTCCCAAGTAGCTGGGACTACACATGCTCACCACTACACTGGTTGATATTTGGAAAATTTACCGCCAGAAAAATCCATCTATACCATGAAAATAGTCATTAAAAATCATATTTTTAAAAACTAAGAACATGAAGAAATGACATTTGATGTAATTTGAATGCAATTATATATGTCATATAAAATTATAATTTTTGTGAGCATTTATAAAATGAGATAGAGATTCAGACTACAAACAGGATAAACTTGATTGCTTCCTTGAAAGAATTCAAATAATGGCTTTTAAAATGAATGCAGAATCTTAATTTCAAGAAGCGTAGATCTCTTGAAATCTTATCAGATTAGTTTAGTTGACCTCAAATATGTTCATGTAAAATGAATATAACACACCACTCACAAGATATACTAGTTTATGAAACTGCTAGGTGGTACCAGGTATAATACTCTAAAACTAATGAATCTTGCCTAATTTGACGACACTTTTATTGTTGAAGGGGTCAAAAGCAGGTTGATATAAAACTTAAAACATTGAAATGAAAGTAAGTTAGTGGTAAAGACAAGAATTAACAGGCAGTCACACAAAATTAGAGTAATCTGAATATACGTAATAAAGCTAAATGGAATTTAGGAGCGGCATATTGAAGAAAATGTATACTCCGTACTGAATAATAAATCCACTATGAGATCATTTCCTAAGCAGTGTTATAATTATACAGGCACAGTATAGATCTTGTTTCTTTTGGACTATTTTCAGGATCTAGCACAGTTCTGGGTACTCAGTAAGAAACTGATTGAGATATGGGTGCTGCATTTTTATTTACAAGTCAGGAAAATCTAGGCAGAGAGTAGTATAAGGGAAAAACATGAGATTTGGACATGGGAACATTTTAAAATACTTTATTAAATAAAAAAAAACAAGTTATAAAATGATATATTTAATATAGCACCATTTTTTAATTTGAAAAATATACCTAAAAAAGACAAGAATACTTTTCACCAAAATGTCATCAGAGATTATCTCTGAGAGTGGAATGAAAAGATTTTTTTTTTCTGTTTGTCTCTATTTTTCAGTTTTTTTCCACGTGTATATATTACTAGAAAGAAAAATTATTTTAATTTACTAAGCCTACTTATTGAAGAGTATTTTTGAATTTTCTAGCAATAAAAATATGTTATATGAAAAAGATAAGATAAAATTTATGTAAAACAAATACTCGTGAAAAATTTGGTAGAAAATTCAGCAAAATGATCATAGTAATTCTTTCAAATTTCTGGTAGTATTAGTGATTTATTTTCTTTATTTTTCAAACTTTCTCTCCATGTTACAGCAGTTTATTTTTATAATTTTTTAAACTTATAAATCAAAAGAAATAAGAACAATTTGTAATAATCTGGTTAATGGTGTTAAGCTGACTGTAAGTATTTTGCTTACCATGTAGAAAGCGTTGCTCAGTCAGTGGAACAATGGGAATCATTGGCGGCACAGGCCTGAGCACATTGCTCTCTGTAAAATAGGAACTTGATAAATGTTTAGTGGAGATGAATTATGTTACGAACAGGTAACTGTAGAAATTTAAGCTGTAAGGAACCTTAGGTGATGATTTAGTACAACTTTTTTTTTATAGCTGAAGTTATTGAGGTCCACTGACCTTAATTTGCCCAGTATTTTGCAGCTAGATAGTGGGGAAGCAAGCATCAGGACTAACCTCCCAATTCTAGGCCAATCCTTTTTTAGCCACTCCCTGTAAATTAAATAACAGGGATACGATCATGCCCACAAGATCCAACAACTGTAAGAAAAGCAAGACCCAACTACTGCTTCAGTCTTTGAAACACACTGAGAGACAGACAGATTAGGCTGACATAGAGCAGGAGTGGTCATCTTGGTGAGCCACTGCCTTCGCTGGTGTCTACTTAATTTTAATTCTCACCAGTCATCTGGCAGTGGACCAGGTCAGCCTTCTGTACTCTGTGGTGGTTATAAAATAGCACCTGCTTGGTAGCTGCTCATTTTTGGTACAGTGTAGTATTTTGATTTTTCTTTTTCAGCAAACTAAATAAATTGGAGCAATTGGAGGAACTGAACCTAAGTGGCAATAAGCTTAAAACCATTCCCACAACCATAGCAAACTGCAAAAGGCTGCACACCCTTGTCGCACACTCCAACAACATCAGCATTTTCCCGGAAATACTGCAGTTGCCTCAGATCCAGGTACTTCTGTGTGCTGGAATGATGATGAAATGGCAGGAGTGTGCATTAGATTATTCTCATAAGGAAGAAATATTATTCTCTTCTCATATACCCAGTTTGGGACGAGTGTACGTAATTGATTCCTGGGAAGAAATTACGCTCCACTTTGGGGATATAGTAGGAGATTGAACATTTGGGAGTAAAGAACTAACTCACTGTGATGTATTTTCTTTTGATTTCTCCATTTCTTCTTAGTTTGTAGACCTGAGTTGCAACGACTTGACAGAAATCCTGATTCCAGAGGCACTGCCCGTCACGTTACAAGACCTTGACCTGACTGGAAATACAAATCTGGTTCTGGAACACAAGACTCTGGACATATTTAGGTAGGACAGATTTTGAAATTGAATCTGTTTTTGCTCTTAGGTCTGCCAGACATGTGTGGGTCTTCTCTAGGACTATGGAGACCTCGATTAATTAAACGAATAGAATGAATTAGACCATAATGCTCCTAGGTTCTCTTCTTTGATTCAGTTATGAATGGATGTTCTATCCAGTAGTCAGTCTGTTTTTAGTAGACATGGCCACTACCCACCCACACACTGAGTATTTTCACATAAGAGGCGTAGATGTTTGAGGTGGCATAGATCACGTCACAGCATCTTAGAGACAATACAAGTTCATTCATTGTACCAACACTTTATTTTGTCAGCTGGCTGAAACTTAGAAATCTTTTTTGTGCTTAGTTTTTTACTGCAACAAATGGCATTAATTATAACAATATTGGCTCCTATTTCTTCCTCCTCCCTTTTCCTTTCTCTCTTCTCCTCCTTGGCCAGGAGTTCAGCATACTACTTTCATTCAGTCTCTCTGGAAATGTATCTTTGTCAACAGATTATTTTATAAAAAGCTATATTATTGTTGGGATAGTTTTTTTAAAATACAGATGAATATACAGTTTAATCTTCCCTTCCTCCATTTTCCACAGCCATATCACAACCCTGAAAATTGATCAGAAACCTTTGCCAACCACAGATTCTACAGTCACATCAACCTTCTGGAGCCACGGACTGGCTGAAATGGCAGGGCAGAGAAATAAGTGAGTATGTTGGCCGTGGAGACTGAGAAAGAAAAAAGGCAGCCCCTGGCATGTGAGAATAGGTCTGAGGCCCACAGTTAGGCCATGTTGTTCTCCTTTTGCACGTGAACAAATCACAGCATGTCAGTGTTGGATAAAATCCCTCTGAGACCATGATAAAGGGAGACAAAAAGAAGATGAATGTACAGTCAGCAAAGCACCAGACACCCCCTTTCATGGCTAAAATGGGTGAATGCTACTTTCTTTGCCAGTTATAGCTTTATCCTTCTGCTAATCTTTGTTCCATGTAGATAAGATATATTGAGATACCCAACCAAAGAATGGCCCCACTTTCTGATAGCACCCAATCTAGTATGATCCTCCACCTCCTTAGACCCTCTGCAGAATGACCCAGCCAAAGCCCAAAACCTCTACTAGGTTCTTTCCAGCACTCTCTTACCTATACACCCCAGAGTTCCATGGTGAGCATTCCCTTGTTGCAAAGAGTAATAAATTCAACTTGTTCAACCACAGGTGGTGTGCTTTGGTGGTCTTCGACTGAAGGTTCTTGACAAAACTAGTCCTTAATTACTACTAAGAGAAAACATTTTATCTTTCCAGCCTGTGGCAGCATCACACAGCTAATAAGTACTGCCCATGAATGTGGCTGAATTTCCCCTTTCCTTAGGATATCAGCTCTTCCAGATGCTGCTTAAGTATCATATCTAGGGACTTTTTTTGTGTGTAGATTATGGTTTACTACTAGTCTTCTCCACTTTGAGTTAATAGTTACTTTTTAAAAGAATGCTCCCTGATGAATAATCTTTTACTGATAACTTTCTTTGATGATTGTCTTTCTCCTATTTCTGTCATAGGCTGTGCGTTTCTGCACTTGCCATGGATAACTTTGCGGAGGGAGTGGGAGCTGTGTACGGCATGTTTGATGGGGACCGAAACGAGGAGCTCCCTCGCCTGCTCCAGTGCACGATGGCAGATGTACTTGTGGAAGAGGTGCAGCAGTCAACAAATGACATGGTTTTCATGGCTAACACCTTCTTGGTGTCTCACAGGTAAGCAGGTGGGTTGAATAATCCCTAACTCACTTCTACTTTTGCAAAATAAATCTCTCTAAACCAGGTCAGGGTCCACATTATGAATACAAGGTCAAGGAGAGATCTTACTACTACTTCCATGATCATCCTCTCCATATATCAGCATGGAGTGTGGGGATCTGGCTCTTTGAAGAGCCTGTGGAGTCATCTGTTTTCTCTGTTGAACCCAAAGGCTGCTGAGGATCTGGGAAGCCCAGAATTTATGTGCAAATGTTGTCTGTGTGTATATGAGGCTGTACATTTGGGGAGGGAAGGTGGTAAGCTTTCATAAGATTGTCCAAAGGGTCAGTAATCTACAGAAAGGTTAACAAGCATTCATCAGATTCATGTGTTTAGAATACTTGTTATTGGGGGTTTACCCCACTAATCTTCTAATTAAAGTCTAAACCACTTAAGGGCAAAAACCATGTACAGATGGGGTTACAATGGGGTTATGTCCTGATAAAGTTCTGTCAGTTGAAAATATTGTAAGGTGAAAAAAATGCATTTAATACTTCTAACCTATCAAACATCATAGCTTAGCCTAACCCACCTTAAATGTACTCCGAATACTTACATTAGCCTATAATTGGGCAAAATCATCTGGCAATACTACACTGTAGAATATCGGTTGTTTTCCTGCCATGATCGCATGGTTGACTGGGAGCTGTGGCTCACTGCTGCTGCCCAGCATGGCGAGAGAGGGTCGTACTGTATGTCACTAGCCCAGGAAAAGATCAAAATTGAAAGTACAGTTTCTACTGAATGCATACAGTGTTGCTTTCACATCATCATGAAGTTGAAAAATTGTAAGTCATACTACTGTAAGTCAGGGACCGTCTGGATAAACAAACAGTAATGGAGCATCGTGCGCATCAGGTGGGCTGCATGGAGGATGTGAACAACTGAGAGGTTGTCAACTTGTATAATCAAGGTTGAAATGGAACAGCCTGCAGCTTGAACTGGTTTTATCTGTCGTTATAACACAAAGCAAGGTGTTGGGAAAGGAGTCTATTTTTCAGTAGTAAAACTGAGCAGGAGACTTGGCAAAATAAAGGGTTTGTGAATGGGAACTCAATCTGTGAAGCACCTCTCAAGAGCTAGGCACTGTACCATGTATTTTTTATACTATATTTTTAATTTTCAAAACAAGCCAGAGGGGTAGGTCTTTTATCCGAGACATTTCTTAGAGAAATAACTTGCTCAGGATCTATAGCCAGGAAATGGCAGAGGTGGAATTTGAAATGAGATCTAATAGTGTCTGCTCCTTGCTGGCATTGTGCACTAAGTGCAGGTGTGGACGCCACGTGTATGGGGGAAACAGAAGGAAAATTATGGTCCTTTCCAAGAAACTTACAAGTGAGCGGTTCTCAAAGTGGTGTTGTAGGACCAGCAGCCTCGGCATCACCAGGATTTGTTAGAAATGTGGATTACTGGGCCAGCCCCTTATATGCAGTAAATCAGAAACTGGGGTGGGGCCCAGCAGTCCCTGCTCTAACGAGCCCTCCAGGTGGTTCTGATGTGCTAAAGTGTGAGAACCTCTGAATTAGCAAGTCTGTGATCAGATACAGAAGCAGTAGAGAGAGATGCACCTTCACTGTCTCCCCAACCCTGCCCCCCATCCGCCCGTCTCCACCCTCCACCTTCTGTAAAATCTCTTTTCTCAGTCAGCTGAGAGTGGAAGGCAAAGCTCTCTTTACCACCATCACCCACAGCAAGAGTCTGCCGTCAGGTGGGTAAGGGTGAGGCTGGTTCACGATCACAGGGCAGAAAACCACGGAAAGGACAGACGTGAAGGACCCCCACTTCCTTCTGAAACTAGTTACCATGTCTTCATTTTCTTTTCTTTCTAAACAGGAAACTAGGAATGGCCGGCCAGAAGCTGGGCTCCTCTGCTCTCCTGTGCTACATCCGCCCTGACACTGCCGACCCAGCAAGCAGTTTTAGCTTGACTGTGGCCAATGTTGGCACGTGCCAAGCAGTCCTGTGCCGAAGTGGGAAGCCACTGCCCCTCTCTAAAGTCTTCAGCCTGGAGCAGGACCCAGAGGAAGCACAAAGGGTGAAGGAACAAAAAGCCATCATTACAGAGGTGCGTCTCCCTCTCTGTCAGTCACTTCCATCCCCAGATCTAGTGATCACTTTTGCTGTGCACAGAAGTGACGAAAGTCTTCTCCTGTTATGCCTTGTAAATTGTATCCAATCCAAATAAAAGTTCAATTCAGATGGTTTTAGTAATAGTACCAGAAGAAAATCTACTGAGCTGTTAGTAACTAACAAAAAGAAAAAGCAAAATGAATTAGATATGAAAATTCCTAATTTGTGATCCTTTAAATACGTAGCCAACATGTAAAGTGTATGTTGAGTGTCCGCTTTAGCTAATTTCCAACTCATCTGGTTTGTTTTTCCAAACAGAAGAAGCGTTTTATAGTTTGACGTCCCCATTCTGAAGTGCAACATTTCAAAATATTTTTCTGTTTATACTGTATACGGCTTACTATGCTCTAGTGTTCTTTTTTAATAATGAAGCATCAATATTTCTACTATATTTTAGCTTTTCTCCTTTTTTAGAAATCAGCATAACACTTTTGCTATCAAAAAAACTTTAGCAATTACATATGAACATTGTTTATTGCAAAGCAGTATTCTGTTCAGATCTTTTGCCCATTTTAAATTGGATTGTTTATTTCTTTATCGTTGAGTTTTAAGAGTTCTTTGTATACTTCATAAACAAGTCCTTTATCAGAAATGTGTTTTGCAGCTATTGTCTCCCAGTCTGGGGCTTGTCCATTCTTTTAAGTGTTTTCTACGGAGCAGAAGTTTTTGGTTTTATTGAAGGCCCACTTGTCAGTTTTTTTCTTTCATGAATCGTGCTTTTGGTGTATATAAGAACTCATCGCCAAACCCAAGGTCACCTAGATTTTCTTCTGTGTTACCTTCTAGAAGTTTTATAGTTTTGTGTTTTGTATTACTCTTTAGGTCTGTGGTCCATTTTGAGTTAATTTTTGTGAAAAGTATAAGCTCTGTGTCTGGAGTCATGTTTGCACGTGGATGTCCAGTTGTTCCAGCACCATTTGTTGAAAAGACTGTCCTTTCTCCATTGAATTGCATTTGCTTGTTTGTCAGAGATCAGTTGACTGGATTTGTTTGGGCCCGCTACTTGTGGGCTCTCTATTTTTCAGAGTTCTGTATAAGGACTATCCATCTTAGGGTCCGTCCTAGGAAACAAAACCGAAAAGAATCATTATGATGTGGTTGATACTGTTAGGATTCTGGAAGTAGGCATTAGTTTTAGGAGGGTCTTTCAGTCAAAACAAATGAAAGATAAAATATAACTTTTTTTTTTTTTTTGAGACAGAGTCTTGCTTTGTTGCCTGGGCTAGAGTGAGTGCCATGGTGTCAGCCTAGTTCACAGCAACCTCAAACTCCTGGGCTCAAGCAATCCTCCTGCCTCAGCCTCCCGAGTAGCTGGGACTAGAGGCATGTGCCACCATGCCCGGCTAATTTTTTCTATAGATATGTTTTTAGCTGTCCAGATAATTTCTATTTTTTAGTAGAGACGGGGTCTCGCTCTTGCTCAGGCTGGTTTGAACTCCTGAGCTCAAACAATCCCCCCGCCTCGGCCTCCCAGAGTGCTAGGATTACAGGCGCGAGCCACCACGCCCAGCTAAAATATAACTTTTTAAATTTAAAGATTTCTGTATTTATTTTTTAAGGGATGTCACCCAGGCTGAACTCAAACTCCTGGGCTCAAGTGATCCTCCTTCCTTAGCCTCCCAAGTAGGTGGGACTATAGGTGCATGCCCCACCACACCTGGCTTAAGATAACTTTTTTTTTGACTATTTTTATAGAACTTAGATATTGTTATTTTAACCACAAACGTTAATTGTTAACCTATTATTTGCCAAACGTTATGGAGTTTTTGTTTGTTTTTTTTCCTTGAGGAGAAATCAACACAAAGTGTCTGGTGCATGAACATTCCCAACCTTCAAGCAAGGTTATTCCTTTTCCTCTAGGTGTCAAATGACATGGGTTCTGATTCGATGTGCTGTTTATTCTCGGTACCATCCTTACAGAGTGGATAAATCATGCTGCAGGTTTCACACTCTGCTTTTCTAGGCTGAATAACCTTAGAGATTATTCGATGCTTTAGCTACCAGGATTTTCTTAGCCAATTGGTATCTTTTCAGTCCCAACCGTGCCTTTAAATGAGAAGTCATTTTTAGTGACCCATTTGAGTTTTGACCTCTTCGAGAGCACTAGTGATGGAGAATTAATGGCAATTCTGCCTGTTGTTTTCCTAACACATGTTTCTCTATTTAAGGTCATGCTGAGGCTTGTCCTTCATGTTAGAGCAAATATCTTTTGAGATAGTGGTACCTTTAGTCACTTAATTCAATTGAATTGAATTCAGTCCTTTGAACTATTTGGTATAATAACCGTGTAGTATTTTGTCTTTTGAGACTTCTCTACATTGATTTTTAAAGTACACTTAAAATTATACTCTTCCATAGGAAAAATCATGTAACAAATTCTATTTTATTGAGGATCCCTAAGCACTGCAGTCTAGAAAGATATAAAGTGACATATCACTGTTGCTTGTTTCTCAGTCTACGTTCTGCTCATCTCTAGGACAACAAAGTGAATGGGGTCACCTGCTGTACCCGCATGCTGGGCTGTACTTACCTCTACCCCTGGATCCTCCCCAAACCCCACATTTCTTCCACTCCGCTTACCATTCAAGATGAATTGCTGATTCTAGGCAACAAAGCATTGTGGGAACACTTGTCGTATACGGAAGCTGTCAATGCAGTGCGTCACGTACAAGACCCATTAGCAGCTGCCAAGAAGCTGTGTACGTTAGCACAGAGCTATGGTTGTCAGGACAATGTAGGGGCGATGGTGGTTTATTTGAACATTGGTGAGGAAGGCTGCACTTGCGAAATGAATGGACTCACCCTCCCAGGTCCTGTGGGATTTGCTTCGACCACCACCATCAAGGATGCCCCCAAGCCCACCACTCCCTCCTCTAGCAGTGGGATTGCCTCTGAGTTCAGCAGTGAGATGTCCACCTCGGAGGTGAGCAGTGAAGTGGGCTCCACTGCTTCTGACGAGCATAATGCCGCGGGCCTGGATGCTGCCTTGCTTCCACGGCCAGAGAGGCGCTGCAGCCTTCATCCAGCGCCCACCTCTGGGGTCTTTCAGCGCCAGCCTTCTTGTGCCACCTTTTCCAGTAATCAGTCTGACAACGGCCTGGACAGCGATGATGACCAGCCTGTTGAAGGGGTCATAACCAATGGCAGCAAGGTGGAAGTGGAAGTAGATATCCACTGCTGCAGAGGAAGAGATCTCGAGAGCTCTCCTGCTCTTGCTGAGAATCCTCCTGCCCTGTGTCCTGAGGAGCATGCTAGAGGGTTGGGATTTGGGATCCGAAGACAGAGCAGTGTGACTAGTGGCATACTGCTGCCAGTGAGTAAGGACAGGATAGAGTTACAGAAGTCTCCCTCCACTTCCTGTCTCTATGGAAAGAAACTCTCGAACGGCTCTATCGTGCCCCTAGAAGACAGCCTGAACCTCATCGAAGTGGCCACAGAAGCACCCAAGAGGAAGACTGGCTATTTTGCTGCCCCCACTCAGCTGGAACCGGAGGATCAGTTTGTTGTACCTCGTGACCTGGAAGAAGAAGTGAAGGAACAGATGAAACAGCACCAGGAAAGCAGGCTCGAGCCCGAGCCCAATGATGAGGATCGGACCGAGCCCCCAGAGGAGTTTGACACGGCGCTGTGACTCCACCCCCACAGTGGCACGATGCGGGGAAAAGGCTGTGTGCTGTTGTCGCGGGACCCTGCCAGTGGCATTTTGCCTCTGCATTTCTAAACCACAGGTGCGCGGGGCGGAACTCGGAGCCAAAGGCGAGAGTGATCAGGGCCTGGCTCTGGATAAGCTAGTAGCCACCGTCAGTGTTAGTTTCACGTGGAACCTGCATTGGAATTCCCAGAGTTGCTGGGAAGGAAGCAGCTGTTCTGTATCAGTCCTACCACCTGCCATTAACCCTTTCTCTCCTAGGATCATTTTGAGAATTTGCCTGCCTGGGCAGGAAAGGGACTATTTCTGTGGAGGAAATAACTGAAGGTTGATTCCCTTTACTAATTGCTGCTGATGGATCTCTGTGACAGAGAAATCACCTTATCTCTCAAACTAACTAATGGGGTATGATGTGACTAGTCACATGGCTTTTCATTCTTCTCTACGAGAATACAGCCTATCAAAATGATGTCTATTGGAAATGTAGAACCAATCAAACAATTAATTTATGTACGTAATGTAATGAGAGCACTTTTCATTGACTGTGAACTTTTTATTTTTGAATCTGCACTCGAGCCAATCTTCTTAAAGGCAGCCCGGCACCTTTGTCCACAGGCAGAGAGCTAGTCGGCATTGTAGCCTTCTCTGAGGGTACTAGGAAGGGCCCTGGGAACTGGTTTAACTGTTGGATGTCAGACTGTGAAAGCTCCTGAGAAACTTGGGATAGTAGGATCTTCTTTTGGGGATGAAGATGGGGGAGAAGTGAGGACTAAGACTACATTCTCCCAAATCAGAAAGAGAATTACCCCTTGACAAATGTGAAACCTGCTAGGAATTTCCCAGCAGATCACAAGGGTGACATTTGGGGATTGGCATCTGTCCCTGACGTGCGGTAGGTAGGGCTGGCAGTCAGCCTCCTAACAGGGAGGGCCAAGGCTGACACTGCTCGCGTCCAGGTAACGTTGAGTTATGGCGGATGACTGTGAAACAGACTGAGGCCAAAAGAGAACAGATGGATGGAGCTCACAGGTTAGACTTGTTCCTTCTCTTACTCTAGAGCAGAGGGATGGTTTTCTAGAATGTTGGAAGTGAGTTGAGAGCTCACCTCTTGAATGTTAAACAGTGTACTGTTCTGAAAACTGTTTATTCACCTTATGTAGTTTCAGAATATTGGACTCAATACTAATATAAGAAAGACACTTAATTGAGAAATTCTTAAGCTTACAGAAAACCTGTATTTTTTGCACATTCCATATAACCCTAGCAAAATGCAGTTCCTTCCACATTTCTGTCGCTTTTTCCATTAGAAGATTTACTTAGGAAAATTAATTCCCATTTATTCCTACAAAATTTTGGTATTGCTTGACTTTACCCAATGGGGAACATGCTTTGAATTTTTGGAACACTTACATAATTAAAAAGAAAATAGAGTGGAACCATTTTTAATTTGTTTCATCAGAAACAAAATGTTAAAGAGAAGGTTGAATATATATATATTTTTCCTTCGTGTTTTTTGGGAATTTTTTGTTCAAAGCAATAGTCAAAAACCTGATGACCTGTCCACAAATGGTTGTGTGTCTTCATCTTCTCAGAGACCCCATACCCATGTGTGTGTTGTCAGTGGGGTACACTCTTGGGGGATTCTGTACCACTCTGATGGCTATCTAATGTTCAGCCCCTCTAGAGTCTGAACTTTGGTCCCTAAATTGTCAGGAACGCTTGACTTCCCTGTGTCAAACTACTGGTCAGCTATTTGACAAAGTTTAGAGCTCAGGTCTTTGATTAGAAGTGGGGAGCATAGTGGCTTATACAAAGCGTAGGTGCTGTTAGAAAAATGGGAACAATGGTGTGTTGCCACCTTATTTTTATATGGAAAATTTTCAAAAATGAAGAAAAAATGGAAAAATCCAAGATGACAGTGTTGGGTGATGGAAAACATCTTTTTACTCAGACAACAGAACCTTTGGGTTATAGAATAGTGACACTATCTAAAAATGAAAGTTATTTTGGGAATATTCCACTTTAATACTATAGACTTATAGACATCATTCATTATATGTGAACCCCTTTCTTGTCTTCTATTTGTTTGTCACTCTACTTACTGGAAACACCGCAAAACCCAGTTCTGAAAAGACCGTACCAAAAGTAAATGTGTTTACTTTTTAGTGAGCAGAACTCTGGAATTCCAAATGTTCTTTTATGTGGTAGAGTTATTTTTAGGAGCCATTAAGTTGTATTGAAAACCTTTAATATAGGCTATATCAAAACCGATTCTTCTTTTTTACAATCTGTTTTAAGTCATGTCCTACAGTTGCTCTGTATCAAAACAGAGGGTAAAAAGGCCATAGCCCATTACCAAAAATATGATACAAAACTCTTCTGACCTACGAGATGATTTCAGACATTGTGTTATCTGAGTAGGCTGTCAGTTGGTGAGATCCAGTCATCTGTCTTCAGGAGAATATAGTCTGCTTCCATGACTTTACCCAGACGGGTGCTCCCCAGGAGGGGAGAGCACAGCTGATCTCTAGCACAGAGATTCTGGCCTCTGCAGGCTTCTCAGGTCTCTGTGTGTACCTCCCATTTAATAGAGAAGTTTTAAGAGAAAATTGAAAGAAGAACAGTCCTGATTATGGGAGCAGTTCAGGAGTCCCGTGGAAAAGAAAACGATGTGTCTTGGCAGCCATGGTATTCTTTCTGTTATCCAAATGGATTGGAAATATATTTGAAAATCTGAGTGTTGGTATGATGTAAAGCTACAGTGCTGCTACAGAGACAAGTCATTGAATTACCACTCCTGATACAGGTGAGGGCTTTATTATACTGCTGTAGATTATGTGTACAATAAATGGGCGGAGTCATTCACTGGTGTGCAGAAGAGCCAACAGGAGCAGCTTGGTCATCCCCGGGTGCTATTCCAATTGCTCATAGCGAGTGCTGTTCTCCAGGAGATGGAGCCGGGTAGGCTCTGCCGATCTACTCAATATCAAATGATGTTCTTTCCATGTTCAGTGGAAGCAGGTACTTGGAAGCCACAGGCTCACCTTCTCTATCTATTCAATAATTATTAATGAAGAGACCTCCATAAGGGAGCACTTGGCTATCATCGATACATGTACCAATTATTAAATAATTAGTCTCCAAGCCATCGGTGATGTCTGCAGCATCACTATAGAACTGTCTTGTGTCACTTTTTACTTCCCTCTGGTGGAGCCTTTCAGACTCCCCAGTCATGGAGGCAAGTTAATATTTCTCTCCAGTTAGTGACTTTTGCCCCAGAGTTGGGTAAACACTTCCTAGAAGGAGAAAAGCAGCTACAGTAAATCCTGCTGTTTCCCTCCTTTGGTGATCAATCACACATACGCTCCTTGTACTCTAAATTTCCCGCCCTTCTCCCAGGCACTGTAGGGTTTTCTCTCACTGTTGCCAATGGATGTCATCCAGACAGTGGGTTCATATCTTATGGTTTGTGCAATCATTGTCGTATTGTAGTCCTAAGACTCATTATAGTGTATTTTTGATATTTTTGAAATGTGTTAAATTTTTTAATTCAATAATATGAGCCAGAGCATGTTGCAGCAAATCTATTGTTTGTAAAAAATAACAACAATAATAAATAAAATAAAATGGAATTATCTTTTTCATGGCTTTGTTTTAAAATGGAATGCCTGTTATTTTATAAATATTTTAGCAGGAAGCTGTAATTTTCTCTCCTAACTTATATGTAGAATTAGGTTCTTAACTGAAGGCACTTTGAGGATTTTTCTGCTTTCGTTTTAGGGAAAGAAGCAAGAACAAAAACATGAACCCACATTCCATGACATTCCACAAAGCTATGAGTTAAGGCAAGAATTAAATATTTTTGATCATCTTTTCAGCTGAAATAGCAATAAAAAATTTTTACTTTAAGAAATATTCTGATGTGGTTTGTACGTTTAAAGAAATCCCAAAGACAGGAAACACGGCCCTTATTTACGTGCAAGGAAACTCAGTTGTAAAAAATCTACAGCTCTTCTTAAGTGAATCACAGAGCCGATGACACAGGAGGTCGTTGGATATGCTGGCCGTCACATTTGTCATAATGGGATGGCTTTGGTGTCAGAAGGACTTCCAGACGCAGTGGTGCATATTGGCTCACAAGATACTTGGAATCCAGCTGAGCCTCTAAATTGTTGCCTCCTCCCTGCCACCATTGGGTGTTTCCCATAACGTGCAGACTCCAGGTAAGATTAGCTGCCTCTCACTCCAGCTAGAGGCCACGCAAGATAAAGTCTTTTGCAGGTTTCCCCTTCACCTAGCAGAATGAACATTTTAAAAACGTAGTTCAAAAATGTTACTGAGGGCCGGACGCAGTGGCTCACGCCTGTAATCCTAGCACTCTGGGAAGCCGAGGCGGGTGGATTGTTTGAGCTCAGGAGTTCGAAACCAGCCTGAGCAAGAGCGAGACCCCATCTCTACTAAAAATAGAAAGAAATTAATCAGACAACTAAAAATATATAGAAAAAGTTAGCCGGGCATGGTGGCGCATGCCTGTAGTCCCAGCTACTCGGGAGGCTGAGACAGAAGGATTGCTTGAGGCCAGGAGTTTGAGGTTGCTGTGAGCTAGGATGACGCCACGGCACTCTAGCCGGGGCAACACAGTGAGACTCTGTCTAAAAAAAAAAAAAAACAACCATTACTGAGCTCCTTCCATGTAGCGGGTACTATGCCGCGTTTACATTAATACCTCAGTTCCATGAGACACACACCTCCCTGATCCAGAGTGGCAGAGATGAAATTCTCGTATGTTCTCTGCTTCATGCAGTATTAATTCCCTCATATGCCAAAGGCCACAAGTCACTCAGAATATGTTACAGTGTGTGATTCAATGGGTATGCATTTTGCCTCTGCTACTTAAAAAAGTTTGTGACTTTAGGCAAGTCCCGTGGCCTCTCTAAGGCTGTTTACCTCATTTGTTATAGGAAATCATAGTATCCGTGGTCCGTCAGGCAGTGGTGAGCCTAAATGAAGTGATGCGAACAAAGTGCTTCTTAGGCGCAGCTCTGTACGAACTTGGCACCTAGTTAGCCTTCAACAAAAAGTTAACGGGTAAACCACCTAACCTTGAACCTTGTTTCCTCTTCTATAAAAGGTGAGTAATGCATCTCGGCCTGCCTAGCTGCCGAATGGTAATGACGAAGATAAGGTTCGCTGAAGCATTTTGAACCTTATAAAACTGCACAGATGCATGGGAGTGTGACCAGTCACTGATGGCTCCAATCACCTGGGAGGAGCTGCCTCTCCGGAGCAGTATCGTAGCTGGGCTGGGGCACAAAGTTGGGGTCAGGTGGGCCAAAGTCCCCACTTTATCAACCACAAGACCCAGACATGGGCGAAGATCTAACAGACACGTTCCAGGGAATAAATGCCAGGTGAGACTGGTGTGTCGGGGGGTGTATTTTCTCAGGGAGGTGAGTGTCGAGTGGGTTGTTTAGTTTTCACTGCTGTTAAACTTACTGCCACTCAGTGAAAATTGTGGGCTTCTAGCCAGTGCCTCAGGCTGAGGGAGATGGGGTGGCGGCACCTTTCAATGACACCACAAACCTTTTATTTTAACCTAGCAGTGTAGATTTCTAGTTAATTATTTTCCTCCATGCTTTATTTTTATAAAAATGTAATCTAGATATTGTCCCATTTCTATATGAGGTTTAGTTTTGGTCCTTCATTTTGGATAGGTTCCATAAGGATTAGTTGTTAAAAAGCAAGAGGACAATTAGACTATAATAGTGAGACTGTGTATTTCTAGTTGCAGCTGACATGAACTGATATATTTGAGACTTTATAAAACACTTCACCAGCCTGGGCAATGTAGCAAGACCCCATCTGTACAAAAAATTTTTTTTAAATTAGCTGGGTGTGGTGGCACATATCTGTAGTAGTCCCAGCTCCTTGGGAGGCTGAGATGGGAGGACCACTTGAGCCCTGGAATTCTAGTTGCAGTGAGCTATGATGGTGCCAACACGGCAGCCTGCGTGACAGAGTGAGAACCTGTCTCTTAAAAAAAAAAAAAAATCCCACGCCAGATTAAAATTAATGAACTTTATTTTTAAGATTCAGTGGTAGTGATCTGTTAACATTATGAAGACAGTTCAGGGCGACGGGAGATTACTATGTATTTGAAGGCCCACTCTGTGGCACTGTCAGGGAACGCAGAAGAGAAAAAGCCTCCAGTAAGCCTTCGTAGTCTAGTAAAATTAACTGCTTTATCTCTGAAAGCAGTTGAATAACATGTATAAGAAGTTTAGGAATTTTCTCACTATTTGGAATCTTCATGTTTAGAAAAACTATAAAACATTTCAGGAAAGTGAATTCCAATGAACAACTTGCCACAAAAAAAGAAACTAATTTGGAATAGCTGGTAGAAAACATTTTCTCAGGAACCTAAGGCAGGAGCCTTGGGGGAAAACATGCTTACTAAAAGCATCTCTTTTCACGTATCCGGAATCCAACCTCCCATCTCCAGTGAGAGAAGGCTGCGTGGCCCCCTCTTCTATGAGCAGAATACCTTGCCTCTAGGAGAGTGCATCTGAATGTAATTACCTATTTAGAATTCGATCACACAATTGCTTTAAAATCATTCCCCTCGCACAAAATCCAGGGGGATCGGGTGGGGTGGGAATGGCATGTTTCTTTTGATGACTTTAAATACTTCTGACAGGTGAGATATTTCTACTGTACCACGTGATCGGCAAGCCTCTGACCTATGGTTCTCGTCTCTCAGAATTTCTCTGGCTAGTTAGCTGTTGCCACTGTGACCTCGCCATATGGTGAGAGCCACACCATAGAGGGTACCCGGATACCTGATGTCGTGCTTTGTAGCAAAGGTGATTTTTTTTTGAAGCTCTCATCAAATCAGCCAAAAAGACTTACTGATCTCCTTTTACAATAGAAAAAAATGAGTCAATTATTTAACTTTGCATTGATCCAAAGGGAGCATTTCTAAAGTCAAGTATGTGAAAACTGAGTTGTCTCCTGTGTGGTTTTAAAGGCCCTGTCTTTTTGGGAGAAACAATGGGGGTGGGTTAACATTGAGGTTCCAGAAGATCATCTCAGAGCGTCCCAGACCACAGGTATTCTGGTGCATCACTGTCACTTCTGGGCTGTCCTTGGCTGTCTTTGTAGTGCTTCTGTTCTCGGTAGCTCCGCAGGGCCAGCACCACGCTGACACAGTACATGATCACCAGCAGACAAGCAAAGGTGGCTGCTGCTCCGTCGGTGCCCGCCAGCTGGCAGTTCATCCAGGTGAGACCCCTGCGGGCGTAGAGCCTCTCTCTCGTTTTGCAGGTGTCGGTGGAATTGATCTGCAAGGCCGCGTGGAGGTAAACGCCAATGCCTGCGCAGTAGCCCACGGCCGCTAGGAGGCTGAAGGTGGCCTCCGTGAGGAGCCACTTCCCCGACAGTTTTGTTAGTCTTTTGGCTCCTTGGAGTAGAACGCCCATGGTGAGGACACCCAGCCCCAGAGAAACAGCCACGCCGCCGTATATCAGGGGCGCCCGCAGGACCGTGTACTGCTGGTCCAGCTGCCGCACCTGCTCCAGTTCCGTGCCCTCAAACGGTGAGTAATAGTTGTTCCCAAAGCCGCCGCCGATGGTGAAGCTGGCGCTGAATCCAGCAAGGACAAAGTAGGAGGCCACGATGCACATGAGAACCATCGCGTTCAGTAGCACCTCCACTATCTGCACCACACCTAGAAGAGAGATTCGGCATTTAACACCACTCGCCCAGGTCAAACTAGAGAGCTGCCGCTTGTGACCTGATTTTAAAAACATTGTCGATTGAACTTGAACATTCTTGATTTCTTTTTTGTTGTTGTTTTGTTTTTATATACGTTTGAAAACTCAAAATGCCACTCTGGAAAAATTTTTGGCAGATTTTTAAAACTAAGCACTTACCATATGACCCTACAATTGTACTCCTGGGTATTTGTCTCAAAGAAATGAAAATTTACATCCACACAAAAACATGTACGTGAATATTCGCTGTAGCTTTATTTATGAAAGCCAAATATTGGGAAAAACCCAGATGTCCTCCAGTGGGTGAATGGTTAAACCGGTACACCCGCACCATGGAATACTCTATCAGCAATGACAGGAATGAACCATTGATTGGTACATGCAACAACTTGGATGGATCTCGAGGGAGCTGAGTGAAAAAGAACCAGTCTCAAGAGTTACATAATGTTTGAGTCTGTTTCTGTAACAGTCTCAGAGGGACAAAG
This sequence comes from Propithecus coquereli, assembly GCF_000956105.1. Classification (NCBI taxonomy): domain Eukaryota; kingdom Metazoa; phylum Chordata; class Mammalia; order Primates; family Indriidae; genus Propithecus; species Propithecus coquereli. The sequence continues at coordinate 157,774 of NW_012152729.1, read as the reverse complement.
TTACAGAGATGGAGCACAGATCGGTGGTCACTGGGGGTGAGGGATGAGGTGGGGGAGGGGAACGGGGATGGTGACTATAAAGGGTTAGCATAGGGGTATCCGGGATGATGGGACAGTCTTGGATTTGATTGCGGTGCTGCTCACACAAATCTACACACGAGAGAAAACTGCATAGAACCACACACACACAGGTGAGTGCATGTAACTGGCAAAATCTAAATAAGCTCTAGAGATTGGCACTTTCGTGGTTTTGCTAGTGTACTATAGTAAGGCAGGATGTCATCACTGGAGAAAACCGGGTTAAGGGTACACAGGATTTCTCTGTACTATTTTTGGGACTTCTTGTGAATCTAGATTTCAAAATGAAAAGTTTTTGAAAAATTGAAGTGACATAAGGTCTAAACTGAAAAATTTCACTCATGTCCCCTCTGTTCTCTATCCCCAGCTACTTTCACTGGTTTCTAATGTAAATTTCCAGTGTTCCTTTATGCAAATAAAAGCACATTCAAATCTGCATTTCATCCCCCTTCCCTGTTCTTGTCGCAAGTGTACTATGTGCACTGTTCTGCATCTCGACTTTGTCATTTACTATGTCCTAGAGATGTTTTCAGATCAGTTCCTACAGCTCCATCGTACGGATGGACCAGTCTGTTCACCCAGGATCTACCGACAGATACTTGGGCTGTTACTTATAAGTTCAAGGATCCCAAAAGGCCACAAGGCAGTGGGAGCCAACACGTTAACAGAAACTGAATATCTTCTTGTCCAAGGTCAGCTTTCATTTGTTATGGGCAGAGGTGCCAGACTCAGGTGTACTTCGGGGAGAGGGTCTCCTGCCATTCCCTCAGGGCTCAGAGATGACAAGGAAAAGGAAACACACAAACCTGCTCTCCACCGCGTGTGACCCTGCCCAGGTCATCCAGTCTAACCCTCGGACACTTATCGACAGATGAAGATAACACCTGCCCGTCTTTATCCCACGTGCTGTGGTGAGGCTCAAATGAAAGTGAGTATATGAAAATACTTTGAAAAATCATAAAATGTTATACAAAAAATGGATGGTGCTGCTACTGAGTAACATTATTAACAAATGGAAGGGGATTAGTGAGAAGCTTAAGAAGAAACGGGATGAATTTAGGAAAGGCGTGGTTTCCCCGGAATCATGACAATTCCTCTAATATACAAGGGCGCAGTTCAAGACCAGTGTCCCTAAAGTACGTAGGCAACAGCTACTGCGGTTCCTGATCCTATCTCCTGCCCGGCCCACACAAATTCCTCGCAGTCCGCAGGGACGCAGCAGACAAGGGCTCTGCGAGTGAGAAGCTACATTCCTCTAATTTAAAACTGAAAATAACATCAGACCCAACTGGCCACTCTTCACCCAGGCACTGTAGGCTACTGGTTTACACTCTCTCCCTACAGCAGAGCAAGTGAATTGACCCAGATGTCGTTCTAGCTCATGGGGGTGACTAACCCCCCACACCCAACACCTTCTCTGCTTTGGTTTTCCTTCTGCACGCATGTGCGTATCCTGGCCCCTGAAGTTAAACAGGAATACTGCACTGAAGATACAGAAAGCCGGAACGTTTTCCTTCTGGGATGGGTGTGCCATGTATAGCACATAGGCTGCAATGGGATACATCGAGACCCTGTTGACCACCCGCTGACTAAGACAACTGACAGAAGTAATGGTCGTCTGCTGCGTCCAGTGGTATTGGTTCTACTGAAGGAATATGGCCAGGGAATGTTATTCCAGGAACCGGCCAGGCCTGACCTGGCTTAGCTGTGAATATCCAGCAGGCTCGCTTATTTCCAAGCGTGGTGTCAGAGAAGAAAGACATGCACACGGACCAGGGGAAGAGAAAAAGGGTGACAACTAGAGCTAGCAGTGGTTTGTCTCTGGGTGGGGTAGAACAAGTCTCCAGAAAGAGAGCAGAGGGTGCCAGAGAGGGAAATGAAGACCCAAAACAGACAGGAGATCTTTGTTGCAAATAGCATTGTTCTGGGGTAAGCTGGGGGGTTGATCATTTAATACTCTGCTTAATTATACATCTACTTCTGCCTTTGAACTGTAAATGTGGTCCTGAAAAAAACTGAGGAAAGCAGATCAATTTTATTTTTTATTTTTCTAAAATAAATACATGTGCAGTCAAGCCATGCATAAAGTGAAAAATTAGGCTGGGCTGGGTGGCTCATGCCTGTAATCCTAGCACTCTGGGAGGCTGAGGCGGGAGGATTGCTTGAGCTCAGGAGTTCAAGACCAGCCTCAGCAAGAGCGAGACCCCATCTCCACTAAAAATAGAAAAAATTAGCCGGGCATGGTGGCACATGTCTGTAGTCCCAGCTACTCAGGATGCTGAGGCCAGAGGATGGCTTGAGCCCAGGAGTTTGAGGTTGCAGTGAACTACCATGGTGCCACTGCATTCTACCCAGGGTGACAGAGGGAGACTCTATCTCAAAACAAAACAAAACAAAAAAACAACCAAAAACCAAAACAACAAAAAAAATGAAAAATTAAAATCCTCTTCTCTCCAGAAGCAAAACTGTTAAACCTTTATGTATTCGTCAAGAAATTTTCTGATCATATACAAGCATATATATGTATTTCCTTTTCTAAACCCAAATGGAATTCACCTTTTAAAATGCAACAAATTGTATTTAAGGGAATAATATAAATGTAAAGAGAACCATCATCTGTCATCTCCAAATTAAAATTGTTCTTTCGATTTTTATTGGATTCACGCAAAACAAAAACATTCACTTGTACCCGGAATATACTGTACTGTTCTATAAGTCACAATTTAATATGCAGTGAGAACCCATGAAGTTGTCTGGCTAAAACTGACATTCCCAGCAGAAGCTGGGAGAGATTTTACATTCTTTTACTCTGGATGGATCCTGAATTCCAGATGTTGGGGTTAATTCTTCATACAATGGTACATTTACAAGAGGTACAAAACACTTATTGAGCTTTCAGGGCCACTGTCAGGGGCTTGCAGAATAGCTTCTTTGCAACCCAGCGAATTAATCTGATTCCTCCTTCCTCAGCCCACGCCTACCTTCGACTTAAATTTTACAGGACTAGTCTCCCCATCCCCACAATCCCCACGCCCTCTATCCACAGAATTAAGCAGGTTGGAAGGAATGGAGAGTTCAGTGTGGAAAAACTTGTGGGCTAATCTGCTTAAGACAGCTGTGCTTAGAAAAGTTCAGGCTGAAATGTTGTCTCACGTCTGTGTGGCTTTTCATGAACTTTGAAGATAAGGCTCTTCCAATTCACTTGGTTATCTCCCTTTATTTAATCAAGAAGTGACACTTTGCTGCAGCTTGTGCCTTTTCCCTGTGGGTCTTGGGCTCCAGTTTTTTGTTTTTGTTGATTTTTTTAAAAAAATAACTTCGGCTAGTCCCCCACTAACAGAGGATTCCATCGCAGAACGCAACTCCATGCAGCTGGGAGCTGCCCCGCCACGCCAGCATTGGCTTGTGACTTCTCCAGCGTTGGCAAGTGCCCCCACAAAGCGTTCTTGGGAGAGACAGCAGTTCAGAATAACTTCCATCACATTTGGTAGAACATTTTAAAAAGCCTAAAACTGAAACATTTCTGCTGGCTTCTCTTTTAGCTTCCTGACTTTTCGGTAACCCCTGATGGCCAGGACAGCCCCCAGGGCAAAGACCCCAATGCCAAGGGCAGCAAAGATGCCAGCTCCTATATCTCCCCCGTGGAAACTGCAGCCGAAGCCACTGTAGCCTTTGCTCTGGTACAGCGCCTCCCTCTCCTTGCACACAGGAGAGCTGTAGGCATCGGAGAGGTAGTGGAAGTAGAAGTACAAGGCGGGAACGTACCCCACAGCGATGAGCACGTCCAGCAAGCCTTCGATCACCAGCCACAGTGGACAGTGCCACGGGACTCGCAGGACACCTGCGACGACCAGGAGGCAGGAAAAAGCCATGAGGGCTCCGCTGTAGGCCATTGCCGCGGTGACTGTGGGCAGCTTTAGCTGGTAGAACTGGACATCCAGCTGCTGGGCTTTCTCCCCGTCTGCACCATCGAAACCACTGTACGCCCCTCCGAACTGGTAGTAGTAAATGCCCCCCAGGCTGGTGATGCCCGTGTAGCCCCCCGTGGAATTGTAAGACACAGCGCTGCAGGCCAGGATCAGCAAGTTCAAGAGAACCTCCAGCAATTGGCAGCAGGCTGCAAAAAAAGGGTGTGTTACCGTGTTGAGAGGTGCTCCTTTGTACTCGGAGACTCTTCCACCTGGAGGGTCACCTTCCCTGCAGTAGCTCATCCTGCCGGCTCTGCCCCCGTGCACGGCCTGAGCACCCACTGCAGCGCAGTAGCATTAGACAGTAGCAGGGGACTGTGGGCTCCAGAAATGGTGTTAGAAATACTACGGGCCGAGAGGAGTCACTATCAAAAGAGCGAAGCAGCCTGCCCCAGGAGAGGTTCAGGCAGATGACGGGAGGAGCAGGCCAGTGATCAGAAAGAAAGGCATCCTATACGGAAGGGCAAGAACATCCCACCCCCGCCTCTCCCCACCAAAAAGACTAAAAAAGTTACCACCTCTTTATATCTGTTTTGTGGCTATTCCAATTTGTAAGAGGAGAGTTCTCCAAGTTTGAAGAAAATCACAGAGCTTAAAAAAGATGATGTTAGAAAAAAGCGTGGAAGTTAAACATCAAAAGATTAATGACGATTTGCATGTATTAGGAAGAGAAAATATTAAGTAAAGCCATAATGCTTACCAAGTAAAAAAAAACTTATTTGTCTTACCGTTCTTAGACTTTAACTCAATAAATATGTTATAAAGTTTAATGTTGTTTTCTTTGGTTTCCCTACAGAGTACATCTGGGCTGTGCTATATTCCCACAACTGGGTTCTTTTGGGACCCCTGGCTTCTCTATTGTGGATGGCAAAACTGGCTGCTTTCAGTTTATATTTATATTTATTGAAATATAACTTAGACACAACAAAATGACCCACGTCAAGCATACAGCCTGATGAGTTTTGACAAATGTATGTACCATGTAACCACCATCTAGATACAGAACATGCATCGTTAGCCCAGAAACTTCCCTGGTAATGCTTTATAGTCAATTCCTCACCTTCCTTCTCAGCCAACCCCTGGTCTGCTTCCTCTCCTTAGAAATCAGTTTTACCTTTTCTAGGATGCCATGCAAATGGAATCCCATGTTTAGGTACCTTTTGTGTCCAGCTCCTTTTGCTCAGCACGATACACAACTGGGTGTTTCTGAGCCGCAAACTGTACGTGCTGGAACAGTGCTGGCTTCATTGGCTCTATGGGATTGATCTGTCAACATCTCCCTGGTTTTAGATAACCAGGTTTTACGCTTGGTTCCGCTTGGGCTACTTACGAAGCTGTGCTACGTCTCCACATTCTCTAATTGAAATGATGCTCTCTCAAGCATTATTTTTATACTCTGTAATTTTCTCCCAAAATGCAAACGGTGTTTGTTTTTTTTACTTACAAAAGTTACACTTACTTATTGTTTAAAAAGAAAATGTAGACAAAAAATATAATGTAAAAATTGTCTATAATCCAACCAATTAAAAAAAACACTGTGAACATTATGTATTTTTTCTGAACTTTTCTAGCATATATTTGTAATTTTTGTTGTTTGTTTGCTTTTAGGTAAGAACAGGGTCCTACTCCATCTACTATTGTGTAACTTATTCTTTCATTATCAATATAGTGTGAATATTTTTCTAACTCGGTAAATATAAATACTTTTCTATCTCAGTAAATATAAATCTACTTCACAAGTTTAAAGGATTTATAGATTACCACAATTAATTTAAGTCATTTCACTGTAAAGGACATATAGGCTTTTCCAGGGTTTTGCTATGTGGGAGAATTTCTTTCTTTCTTTGTTTTTTTTTAAAGAGACAGTCTCACTCTGTCTGGAGTACACTTGCACGATCGTAGCTCACTGCAATCTCAAACTCCTGGGCTCCAGTGATCTTCCTGCCTCAGCCTCCCGAGTAGCTGGGACTATAGGTGCGTGCCACCGTACCTTGCTAATTGTTTTACTTTTTGTAGAGTCAGTGTCCCACTATGTTGCCCAGGTTGTCATCCTCCCACCTCAGCCTCCCAAAGTGCTGGGATTACAGGTGTGAGCCACTGCAAGACCCCGTCTCTACTAAAAATAGAAAAAATTAGCCCGGCTACTCAGGAGGCTGAGGCAGGAGGATCACTTGAGCCCAGGAGTTTGAGGTTGCTGTGAGCTAGGCTGACGCCACAGCACTCTAGCCAGAGCGACAGAGCAAGACTCTGTCTCCAAAAAACAAAAAAATCTTTGGGTGACCTTTATCTGGGCATGTATTTCCTGCTGGAGACAAGTTCCTGGTGTTAATGCCTGTTTCTCTGAACACAATACTGCACTGTGTATTTATGCAGGTCCCTGCACATCCAGGGTTCTTTACAAGCCCTCATTTGTGAGCTTCCCACTGCTGAACCAGCCTTTCACTGCCTTAACTTCGAAAGCCGACCTCCAGGCTCAGAGCCAAACAGCCAGAAGCAATCAGGCTAAATCAAGGTGTGTTTTCATCAGAAGCCTCAAGCCCTGCCCTCTCCTCAAGGTAAACCAGCCACAGAAGAAAAAATATCTCTGTAATCCTAGCACTCTGGGAGGCCGAGGTGGCAGGATTGCTTGAGCTCAGGAGTTCGAGACCAGCCTGAGCAAGAGCAAGACCCCATCTCCACCACAAATATAAAAATTAGCCAGGCATCATGGTCTGCTCCTGTAGTCCCAGCTACTCGGGAGGCTGAGGCAGGAGGATCACCTGAGCCCAGGAGTTTGAGGTTGCTGTGAGCTAGGCTGATGCCACGGCACTCTACTCAGGGCAATCAATGGAGCGAGACTCTGTCTCAAACAAAACAAAACAAAACAATCTCTCTGGAGAAACGTGTTAACTAGCCTCTGGCTTATGCCTGTTATTTATATCATCAAGAAAGGAAGGACGGTCTCGAGTAAACCATTTGAGGCCTTAAAGTCAGGCTCTAAGTTTCAATTCGGCTCTTTCACTTAATAGCTGTGTGACTTTGAGTAACTTACTGTACTTCTCTGAGCCTCAGGAGTTGTCGGGAGAATTAAAGGCAATGAGGTTGTGCCAACGTATGTAACCTAGAGTGATGATCCTGGTACCTAGATAGCCTAGAGCCCTTTCATCAAGTTTCCTATAATCCCATAATCACGTACATCTTTGTAATCATCCTAAAAGACATTTGCAGGTATGAACGCCGTGATTTCTCTCCCTGAGGCTGGGATGTTTTCTCCCTTAGTCACATGGAGCAGAGTGTAAGAAAATTTCTCACTAAATCACGTGAGCTGTAAGGGCTCACCCTGACAAACCAGATTTTCTTCATTGCCGCACGGAACAGATCCCAGGAAGCCACATTTGAAGTGCACACATGATAAAATCTAAGTATTTTTCAGACTGCAGGTCTTGAATGAGTATGTCTTTTGTTTGTTTGTTTTTAACGAAACAGAATAGAAAATAACAGAGCATTTGGTATGTAATAGGCTAAGTATAGTTTCATTTTTGTTTTTCTGTGTGTGTGAGTGAAGTTGGTCTTAATGTAAAATACATTTCTTACTGTGAATCTCAGTCAGTAAGGTTGAAACGCCATTGACAGAGTGTTTGGGCATCAGGTTTGCTCCTGTCCGTGTGGCTTGAGCTGCAACCTGGCTGCTGCTCCAGGCGATCTTTCCTTTCTGCTAACTCAGGCCGCCTTGCCAGGGGAGCGCCCTCCGCTAGCTCCCGGCCACGTGCACCTGCAGGCGCCGTGGTTCCAGCCCGAACTTGAAATGTGAACACGAGGCCGCCTGCCTCTCCGGTCCCGGGGTATGTTTGAGGAGAAGCACAAGACGTTCCTGCCTTTCTCGTTTTCAGGAAACAAGAGCCTCATGCAGGTAAGCAACCCAAAATGCTAGGAACCCAAAAGGGGTTCCAGCTCAGACCACCCCTTCTAGAACCACCAGCGACAGCAAATGTCAAACTGCCTCCAAAATGGCTCACCTCTCCCCGTGCACAAGTATTTGCATTTATGGCATTCCAGGAGTCCTTCCGCCTCTGACTGGTAATACTCCACTTCGTCTTGTCCAGGCCTGGAGTTCGAGGACAGATACCTCCCTGAAGTGGGTTCACTGTAACCAGAAAGCATACATGGCCATTAGGGGGCCTCCAACCCAATAGCTCATTCAGTATCAGAACTCTAGACTCCTCATGCTACGCCTAAACATTAAAGAACGTGCAGAACAGAAACAAAATTCGCCACAGTACTGCATACTCTAGAGAATTCTCTGGTTTAGTGACCCCACAGGGCATCCAAACACTTGGCCCAACTCCGCTAACTAACCACGTGACGGATCCTATAATCCTGTCTGCGGGAGCTGTCTAGCCAGCTAGCTGTGGGCTGCCTTCCTTGTGAGCTGAAGTTCCCAGTTCAGCATGGACCAGGCTCTTCCAAAACAGTTGGCATGCATGTGACTCTGATGCCCAGCTGGCGTTCTCTTCCTGCCCTTACTTTGGCAAGTGCTCAGTCAGCAACAATTCTCCAGGCGTGTGGGTGCTACAGGCAGCCTTTGGCATTTTCCTATTATTTCTTCCTCTGCCAACCCCGACATTTTCTGTTCCTTCTTTTTCACCTTTATGCAGCACATCCTGGGCTTTGTCCAAGATTCAACAGGGAGCTGCATTCTACTAGCTGGTCTCCAGAGATCTTTCAAGAACATCATGTCTCTTAGGATTGAAATTCTTAAAATTTTTAGCACACACTGGAGGCCCTTTCTCATCTCTTTACACTCTCCACCGCACAGACCCAGCCACAGTGAACTGTCCCCTTCCCCCCAAAAGATGACCTGCTCTCCCATGCCTCAGAGTCACTGCAGAAGTTAGTCCTCTGCTTGGAACACCTTTCCTCCTCCTCCCTGAGCTGTCCCCTTCTCCTTGTACAGAACTCAGCTTTGAGGTTATCTCCTCCAGAAAATTTTCCTGGGCCTGGTCAGAAGCCCAGCTTACAGCGGTGCTACAACGGCCCGTTTATCTGTCGGTCTCCTACGCCACACTGTGAACACCCTGGAAGTGGATCTCTCTGGCTCACATCCCTGCAACCTGTCCATTAAATAAATGCTTAAGTGGAGGAAAACCAGAAATAAATTACCCTTTGGTTTCAAACCACCAATGGGCTGTGAGCAAAAGAAGCAAAAAGCAAGAGTATTCCCTACACTTACTTTGGGGTGGGGGGAACTGGGACACTGGTTTATAAGGAAACTTAGAAACGTAGCTCTGGACACCCCCAGGTTGTGCAGTTGCGGTGCACTGTGGCTTTAGTCGGCATAGCTACTGCCTATGACTGTGTCTGGGCGCACCCTTTGTCCTGCTAGTTGGTTTTAGATAATGTAACATAAACTCAGCATAGTAGCTTTCCCGCTGTGTGGACACAACAGGGAGAGAGACTGGGCTAAGCCACCAAGTCCCATAGCAGAGGGGAGCCTCACTCCTCCTCAGAAAAGAGGCCAGGTTTCAAAAGCCAGAAGCAGTCATCACTCCAGAACCTGAGTGTCTCCTTGTTGGAGCCAGAAGGGGCAATATCCCGACTATTCACAGTTCTCAGCTCTCTGCACGTCATCTGTGCATTCAGCAGACGGAAAAAAGACCAGCTCCCTGGTATGCGTGTGTGTGTGTGTGTGTGTCTGTGCGTGCCAGGCTCCCTCTCATCTCCCCTTCCAGCCCCAGCTCACACAGTCTTCCAGAGTGTCCGATGCTTTCTCCTCCCAAGGGCTTATGGGAATTCTTTGTGCTCTACAAGGCAGGGGTGGCAAAGTTTGTTCATTCGGGAGGGTAGGGTCTCAAACAATCATGGGATTTCAGTGCGGCTGCCTAGAAAGACCTCACTGACAAAGGGGAAACCAATCCGCGCCCTTCCGTGGGGCATTTTAGGTGTACTTAGTTCTGTGGCTATTAAGTGTAGCTTCCGCCACCTGTCTGTGTGGGAAATGCATCTACCCCTGGGAGGGCGACACGTTAAACTGTTAACTCTTCATTGGGCTGACTTTATTAGGCCCTGGCCACCGGGGAAGAGGACTTAGAAGTCGCCGGAGGGCTGATTTTGGAACACAGGACAAGCTCTAAAGCCCCACGGGGCAGTCCTGTGACCAGGAGGGGGAGAGTCAGGGAGGAGCCTCGGGTTACCCCCACCTACCTAACCTCCTCCCCACGCCCTCTCTTTCCCGGACCGAGACCTGTCTTCCTCTTCACCTGCCCCCGCCCTGCCACTGCTAACCGGGGTGGGTCACCACAAAGTTTTCCCTGCCGGCCAGGTCACCTCTGAGAGCGCACCAGGGGGAAATGGCATCTCTTTCTTTACAGCGGCTTCCTAGGACAAGCGGCGCAGCTGGCCTTCCACCCAGGCCCGCGCCCCCAGCCCCGCCTCACCTTTCGGGTCCGCGGCGCCCGAGGCCCTCCTTCCACAGGGGCGGCGGCTCCGGGGCTGCGCCAGGCGCGGGCCAGGGCTGCGGGGCTGCGTCCCGCGTCCGGCTTTGGCGGGACTCGCCCCAAACTCTTTGCTCGCCTGCGCGGTGGGCCGCGTCCCTGCGTCTGTCCCGGCGGGGGTCTCGGTCCCTCTCTCTGTCCCGGTCCTCTCGCCGGTTCCCGTCCCTGCGCCCGTCCCTGTTTCTCTCCCTGTGCGGGTCCCGGGGTCTGTCCTGCGATCGCTCGCGGTGGCGGTCTCGGTCTGCGGGGGTGCGCCGGTCCGGGTCGCGCTCTCTCGGCCGGGCCCGGGGCTCGCGAGTCCCCGGCGTACCTTCCATGGCCGGATTCCGTGACCCCGCCCGGGAGCGACCCGAGGGCAACAACCAACCACAAGTTTCCCAGGCAGGTGTCCGAGCCCGGAGGCGGGGCGGAGCAGGACGGGCTGCTCACCTGTGCGCACGCGCGCTAGCCCCGCGGCCAGCCCCGGGAGCGCGCACCTGAGCGCGCCGGCAGGGGGCGCCCCTGTACGCATCTCGGGGTCTGGCGGGGGTTGGGGGTATGTGTTGGGGCAGGGATTGGGGTATCGCTGCTCTAAACCAGGGGCGGGGACAACCGACGGTCGTGGCCCATCCGCCCCGAAGTATCCCGTTGGTGACACCGCAAGGTGGGTGGCCTAGGGAAGCCAACTCTGGCCACCTGCCGTGGCTCAATTTACACAGCACCTTGGGTTTGCTTTCCCAGAGGGTACCCCCATCCACTAGCTCATCCATCCATCCACACATCCAGCCTCCCACTCAACCGTCCACCCACCCATCCACCCACGTTTCCACCCAGCCACCCACACACTCACTCATCCACCCATCCATCCACCCATCCACCCATCCATCCATCCCTCACCCATCCATCCATCCATTCACCCATCACCCATCCATCCACCCCTCACCCATCCACCCACACATCCACCCACACATCCACCCATTCATCCCCTCATCCATCCACCCATCCACTGTCTCTCTTTCCCTCCCTCTCCTGCTATACTTACACAGCTATACTGTAGAGAGCTTGGGGCCAGGTCATCTATTGGAACAGTCCGGACTTACAAAATGTTTTTTAAAATGGGGAACCACATAGAATTGGCAGCTTTTTATTTTGCCAAGGAAGGATATAAAATTGCCATCTGTTGTTTAATTCTTTCAACAAATATGTACGAGCACATTTTAGCAGGCGCTGGAGATCCAGTGGGAACTCTCCTTGTGTGGTGCTTCTGCTCTAGTGTGTGGGGAAAAGGGAAAACAAGGAATGACCAAGGAAAGAGGACAATGTCTAAAATATAACCAGAAGGGCAGGTTTCTTTAGAGAGATCTGAGAAGATGACATTAGAACTGAGTCCTGGATGATAAAGAGGCAGCCTTGGGAATGGCTGCGAAAACATTCCAGAAAGAGAGAAGGCTGAGTCCTGCAGGAGCCACTGTGAGTAGTGGGGCAGGAGATGAGGCTGAGTGAGTGGAACGGGCAGATGGAGTAGGGTCTCTGCGGTGGCGAGTCTGCATTTTTATTCTAAGACCAATGGAGGACATTGAAGGGTTTTGAGCAGGAGGGTGACTTGCTCTGGTTTACATTTTAAAAAGATCATTCTGGCGTCTTTGAGGAGGATGGACCAGAGGGGCCAGAGACAAGAGACAAATGGAGGGAAGAGATAAGTTAGGAAGCTACAGAAGGAACCCAGCTAAGCGGTGGTGGTGGCAGCCATGGGGTTGGTGAGGAGTGGACAGATCCAGATTGTTGTTTTGCAGAGGAACTCATAGGACAGATTGGATGTGGGGAATGGGGGAAGGGAGAAGCAGCTGGGTGGGTGGTGGGATTGTTACTGAGATGGGGAAGACTGGAGAAAACTGGGTTTGGGGGGAAACTGGAGAGTTCCATTGTGACGTGTTAAATCTGAGGTGGCTATGATTCATCCAAGTGTGGGTGTCTAGTTGCAGGTGGACCTGTGAATCTGGGGTGCAGGGAGAGGGCTAGGCTGGAGACACTCTGTGGGAGTAAAGGAGCTCACCAGAGGCAGGAGGGAGGCAGGAGGGAGAAGGCCCTGGGCAGAATCCCTGGGAGACTCTACCATTTAGAGCTCAGAGAGGACTGAGAAGAAATGATGAGTGAGGTGGAGGGAAACCAGCAGAGTGGGGGCAACCTGACACCAACCTGCATCCCACAGAAGTGCTGCTCTGGGCTCCACAGACTCTCTTCGCAGGGCGGAGAGGATGGGGCCAAATTCTAGAACCTTCCGCAGATATTGAGCAAAGCCCTGTTCTGATCCCCAACAATGATGGCTATAGAGGACCTGCCTGGTGAACAAGCAGGGTGGTTTGGGTGGTGGCACGGTCCTTCTTCTCCCAGACCTTCCCTCTGCACCTCTGGAACCCTCTTTCTGAATAAATAAACCTTCATATCAGCTCACCTTTTTGTTTCATTTCTCTTTGTTTTATATCTTTTGTTTTTTTTTTTTTTTTTGAGATAGAGTCTCACTCTGTTGCCTGGGCTAGAGTGCCGTGGCGTCAGCCTAGCTCACAGCAACCTCAAACTCCTGGGCTCAAGCAATCCTCCTGCCTCAGCCTCCCAAGTAGCTGGGACCACAGGCATGCACCACCACGCCTGGCTAATTTTTTCTATATATTTTTAGTTGTCTGATTAATTTCTTTCTAATTTTTAGTAGAGACGGGGTCTCGCTCTTGCTCAGGCTGGTCTCAAACTCCTGAGCTCAAACAATCCGCCCGCCTCGGCCTCCTAGAGTGCTAGGATTACAGGCATGAGCCATCGCGCCTGGCCTGTTTTATATCTTTATCTTGATATATAAATTATTATTTTGCCATATAAATTATCATTTTGCCACATTTATTCCTTGTCTTTCTCTCTACAGATATAAACTTTTTAATGAATGAAACATTTAAGTGTAACTTCCAGACACATGACTCTGCCCCCTAAATACCTCGACATGTATCTCCAAAGAACAATGTTGTCCTACATAGTCACATTACACTGATCACAATCCCGAAATTTAGCATTGATACAATATTATCAATATACACTGTACACCTAAATTCCCCTATTGTTTCAATAATGTCCTTTATGTTTACTTCCCCCCTTTAAGTCCAAGGATTCAATGAAGGATTATTCATGGCATATGAATAACGTCATTGTCATGTGTCTGTAGTCTCCTTCAAGTGTCCTTCAACCTACCACAGTTTCTCAACCTTTTTTCCTCTTTCACAGCATGGACACTTTGGAGAGTCCAGTCCACCTATCTTTTCAGACTGACTCTCAACTTGAGCTTGTCTGATTGTTTTCTTATGATTAAATTCAGGTTAACATTTTTGACAGGCAAACTAAAATAAGTGATGTTGTATCCTTCTTGGTACCTCCTATCATGAGACACAAGCTGTGTTTGTCTCATTATGTGATGTGATGTTACATTTGATCACCACCCTTGGGTAGGGTGATGTCTGCCATATTCTCCATTTTAAAAGTACCATTTCCCATTTTTGTATTTAATAACTTCCAGACTCTATGTTTCCCCACAACCTTTCTTGCCTAAATCAATTATTACGATGTTGGTTTCAAAACTGAGGTTTCTAATTCTATCAATCCTTCTGTTTTTATAAATTTATTGATATTTGTCTATAAAGAATAGTTTTCCCTTCTGTTTATTATGATCACCCCACAGAAAGAGTTTGGACGCCGCCACCTAAAATTTGGTTCCAATACTGAGACTGATGCCAAAAACATACCAAGAGGGTATGAAAGTGTTTATTACTGACATAATGAGGCTTTCTGGGGATGGCAAGGCAGGCTTCCCAATAGGTCTGAAAATGGCTTGAGAAAGCAGGAGGGTGACTGGCTTCGGGGTTTTACTTCGGTTAGGATTAGCACTGGAGTTCCTGTATGTGGTCTGGGACCTGCGTGGTGTGAACTTCCTGTCAGTGCCACGGGCATACCTGGCACACCTGGGCTGTCTTATTAGCTCACCCACATATGGGATAAAAAGGGAAGGGGAGCGTGGGGAGCACGGGGCTTCAGGGCTGTCAGCAGTTAGGCATCAGAAATGGAGGCAAACTATTATATTATCTCTGTAGACTCATCATTTTTTCCTAATAATGTGTTAGAATCCATTAATGTTTTTGTTTGTTTTTCTGATACTTAAAATTGCCCAAACTTGGACAGTGGGAATCCCTTTGAGCTGCCTGTGTTCTTTTGACATCAGAGTTGCCCTGATATGCCTATCAGTTTTTATGACTTCATCTTGTAAGTCCCGGACTGTTGCAATAGATGAACTGGCCTCAAGCTGCCTACAGTATAGCTGTGTAAGGACAGCAGGAGAGAGGGAGAGAGGGACAGTGGATGGATGTATGGATGAGTGGATGAATGGGTGGATGTATGGGTGGATGGGTGGATGGATGGTGGATGGATGGGTGGATGTGTGGGTGGATGGGTGGATGGATGGTGGATGGATGGGTGGATGTGTGGGTGGATGGGTGGATGGAAGGTGGATGGATGGGTGGATGTGTGGGCAAGTGGGTGGCTGGATGAATGGGTGGATACGTGGTGGATGGGTGGGTGGATGAGTGAGTGGGTGGAGGGATGGATGGTGGGTAGCTGGATGGATGGTGGGTAGCTGGCTGGATGAATGGGTGGATACGTGGTGGATGAGTGGGTGGATGGGTGAGTGGGTGGAGGGATGGGTGGATATGTGGGCAAGTGGGTGGCTGGCTGGATGAATGAATGGGTGGATACATGGGTGGATGGATGGGTGGATGGGTGGGCGGATGGTTTTGGGTACACGCAATGGCATTTGGGGGCGGAGAGTTTACTTTCCGCATCTGGTTTGTCCAGTGGTTTCCCTCAGCCTGCCTCTGTGAAGGAGACAGGCCTTCAGGTATGTGGATCAAGGGGAAATCCTCACATATTACCTATGTGATCTCCTGACACTCCTCCCCTTCTGGAATATCCTTTGCTTGTTGTCAGTCCCCAGACTGCAGCTCTGGTGGCAGAGGGGACTTCTGGCTGGGTGGGGTTAGTTCCCACACAGGGGCTCTGGACTGGAAAGGAAGCCTGCAGGGAGGGCAGCGCTGGCCAGCAGGGGGCAGCACAGGCTCAGGCTGGGACCACCCAGCCACTCTGGCAGGAGGGGAACGGGCCCACACCGTGCCCCCTTCCTCAGTCTGAGTATTTCCTCACCCATCTCTGTCTGGGTGATTAGAGTTCTCATCACAGATGTGATAGAATGCCTGGAATTCAAGTTCAGTATTTCCTGAACTTTGCATACTACATAGGTGAGCCTGGGAAGTTACTCAACCTCTCTGTGCCCGAGTGTCTTCGCTTGTAAACTAGGGATAATTGTACCTATCTCTCGGAAAGCGAGAGCTTCCTGAAGCTTCACTGAAGGTTCACCCTTCAGTGGTTCACCCTCTGAAGGGTCACTGAAAATTAACCAACAAAAGGCAGATTAATAGAGGAAAAGGCATACAAATTTATCAACGCGTACCCGAGTCTTACAAAATATAAGATCTCAAAGGGAAGACGGTTGATACCTTTATACCATCTTGAGGTTACAGAGAGGAGAAGGGTCGTGGCGAGATAGGTTATGGGAGGGGGAGAAGGGGCGGTCTGGCTAGCAAAGGTGGTCTTGCTATGTAGATGAAGCCTCACAGGTGAAACCACCCTTTATAAAATTAGTAAAGGGCCACAGAGTGGGAACTGTGGTAGGGGAAATGTATATATACAACCAGCCATTGTTCTCTAGCTTGCTTTCCTATAATTGCTCACTACTCAGCAGTCACATAGCTGATGGTCATAAAGATTCTTAGCTTTCTCCATTGCTCCCATAGATAACATCACTCTTGTGAAACCTAAGGCTAGTTTTTGAATAGAACCTAAGGCGTTCCGGTGGAACAGCTGACTCACCCAGACCAGTGGCCCATACCGAGGAACTGATTCAACTGGTATTGTGACCCATACCCAAGAACTGACTCAGCAAAGGACACAATTTCTACACCCCTATGGTTCCGCCCGGAACCCAGCCAGTTAGCAGATCCAGTTGCCTATCTGTTAGCCCGCCAAACCATTTTTAAAAACCCTTTCTCCCCAGTGTTTGGCAGATATATTTGAGAACTTCCTCCCATCTCCTCGTATGGTGCCTGCAATATTAAACTCTTTCTCTGCTATACCACCTACTGTCTCCGTGTACTGGCTTCCTCTTGAGCAGCGGGCAATGAACCTGCAAGGCTGTAACACAGGTAGCAGCCCTCGGAGAAAATTTAACAGAGGTAAAGTTCTGAAAAAGGGCAATGAAATGTTTTCTGAGTTGTTTCTTTAAAACCCCCCACCCTTTTTGGAAATTAAAACCTGCATTTCTTCCTGAGGCCAGTAATCAAAGGGACAGAAAAGTGTTCTTTGCTGTTTGTTTTCTGTTTTCTTAAACCACAGGAGATGACTCAACAGAATTGTCACAAGATCGTAGTCAGTGGAGATAAGGTCAACTGAAACACCAATTATAGTTAAACAACAATAGCCCAAATCTATGACATGTGACACCGGTTGTGTAGACCCAAGCCCAACTACTGAAAATCTCCCTTTAAAAAGCCCTGTTTTTCTGCTTAAAGGTAGGATGCTGGTCTTTTGAGATGTTAGTCTACCACCCTCCTCATTTGCTGGCAAATTAATATAAACTTCTCTTTCCTTTTCCTCAAATCACTTGTCCTCATTCTTCATTCTCACTGATTTGGCCTTGGGGACAAGTACCAAACTTTAAGTAACAGGAATAGATAGTAAATGTTTTTTCTTTCTTTCATTTTTAGAAACAGGGTCTGACTCCATCACCCAGGCTGGAATACAGTGTCATTATCATAGGTCACTGTAGCCTCGAACTCCTGGGCTCAAGCCATCCTCCTGCTTCAATCTACCAATAGCTGGAACTACAGGCACATGCTACCATGCCTGGCTAATTTTTAAAAATTTCTTGTAGAGATGGAGTATTGTGATGTTTCCCAGGCTGGTCTCAAACTCCCAGCCTCAAGGGATCCTCCTGCCTCAGCCTCCCAAAGCTCTGGGATTACAAGTGTGAGTCACCACACCCAGCTTGTTTCTGTCAGACCTTGAAAGGTGTCAGATTCTCAGTTAATCTTTTTAGATTCAGACAAGGGATTGTCTCAGAGAAAGCCTGGCTTTCTCAATGCAGATTTCTCTACACATGCAAATCTCCCCCACATAAAACAGCTTTTCAGCTAGTCTTGTATTTCTAGCCTTTTCCTTCAGAAGCTTCCAGAAGAGGGAGTGCTTAAGGAGGGATTTTTGAAATGGGTAAGACAGAGAGACTTGGGGCTGGGGGAGCTAAGATTGGGAACATTCCAAATAAAGAGAGAAAGCAGGTAGGTTTGAGGAACTTCAAATTCAAATCCTTCCATTTGAACCCCAGCCCTGGGAGCAAGGGAAGAAGTGAAGGGAAAAAAGACAGAAAGGATAGGCGGGGGCCAGATCCTAAGAAGCCTGAACTTACCACTGTGGGTCTGTGGTCTCCAAGCAAGCACATACAACCTCCACTGTGGCATAGGGAAAAAATATTAGAAACTTCTATTTCATCTGTAAATGATGTCTTTTGGGAATTTCTCTCTCTGTATCTGATTTATAACATAAATACGATGTTAGTAGAGTGGCACATGGATATAATTTAAATGTTTGCATTGTTCACCAACATGAGAGACTGAGGCAAGAGTCTCAATAAATCGAGGTTTGTTGAGCCAGAGGTTAAGGGTGTGCCCAGGAAAAGCATGAGTCCCAGAAATTTCTGTGTTTTGTGCTTCCTGAAGAGGTTTATAGGAGGCTTAGTATTTTACATATTTCCTTAAAAGGGAGGAGGCATGTAGGAAGGGGGGTGTTGGTGGTTGAGGCGGATGGGTACATTTTTGTGAGACTTTAGTTAGTGCCCAGGGATTTTACACAAGATAAGGGGAATCTCTGAAGAAAAAAGAGTAAAGGAAGAACCAATTATGTAGTCATCTCAGAATAGGTGGAGGAATGGTTGATCTCATCTTGTCTTTGTTCTGCACCTGGGAAGATAAGCTTGTCATGGACATTATCAGCGTGAAATCTAACAGACTTTAGTTTTAGGAGCTGGACTTAGACCTAAAGTTACAACTGACACGTCCTTGTTTTATGGGAGGATATGTATCTTGAATGGTTTTGAGGCCAGTAAAAAAATTACTTACGAATAATTTGTAGTCAAGCCCTGATGTGTGAGGCCTTTTGCCTTTCTGTGGGGGGCCTGGCCAATGTATAATGCCACAAGGTTGTGAATTGACAGTTATGCATCTGGGCAAAGGGTGGCATGGGTGTTGCATGACTTGGTCTCCAGGCTTAATTTGCCCTTTGGTATAACGAGTTTGAGGGTCCTGGGATTTTTTATTTTCCTTTATAGCATGTTGGGGTATATCTCAGGCTTGAGACTACAAGCCGTGCAGAGACACTGGAGATGGCTTTTAATCACAGACGTACTTCAGTCAAATTTGTTATGGAAATAACATTCCAGAATGTTCTGGAGAGAGAGCAGGGGATGCTCTCCCAGCATTGGGGATGAGGAGAAAGTGGACTTGAGAAATATTAAGGAAAGATAATTACATACGCAGGAAGGAGCAAGTGATCAGTAGTATTGAACGTCTGAGAAAAACAAGTCACCCAGTGAACCACAAGTGAGCAAATGAATGTCAGATACTCAATGAATATCGGATACAGGTAGCTATAAATTTTTTACTACAGCGAAGCTAGGTAAGTTCAAGATTGGAAAGTGTCAGTTGTGTTTGGAGGTTGTCAATGACTTTGGACAGATGGTTTTTAGGAGAAGGGTGCTAGGAAGGAAACAGACTGCACTCTGGGGTGACAAGTATTGGGGAAAAAAAACCAACACTGCCAGGAGGGAGTGAAGGAGGGAGCTTGTTTTTTTGGAAGAAAGAGATTTAAACGTAACTATAAGTTCAAGATGAAGGGATAAATAAAGGGTTGAACACAGAAACAGCCTCTCATCTGTGTATCCTCAGGCTCTGCTCTTCCGTCAGCATCTCCTCTCCAGAGAAACCCCTTCTCTTGTCAAAGTATTAATTTAAGACAGTTAAAAGCATGACTCTTAAACAAGTGAGTATGTGTCAAAGATCTATTTAGCTCATTAATGACAGAAAACCAATATGGTAAAACTGGTTCAAAGGCATATGGGAGAGCACCAAGTATTTGTGGCCAATGAAAAGACAGGATGGTAAACGGCAGTCGGTCCCCAAACTGGTTAATGTCTTGTACTTGGCTTACCACACTGTGGGTGGGATGTTCAGGAGTGGCTTGACTAGGGGGTTTACATGTCTCCCTTAAGGTTACAGCCAAGAGGTTGGCTGGGGCTGCAGTCAGCTAGGCTTTAATGGGGCCTGAGAATCTGCTCCAAAGGTAGCTCACTCACGTGAAGGGCAAGTTGATTCTGCCTGCTGTCAGGGGGCCTCCGTTCTTTTCCTGGTGAGCCTCTCCACAGGGCTACTTGAGCCTCACCACAACGTGGCAGCTGGCTTTTCCAGAGCAAGAGATTCCAGAGACCACAGTGGAAATTGCAGTGCCTTTTTTGACCTTCTCCTCAGAAGCCACATGCAATTATTTCCACAGCATTCTATTGGCTACGCAATAGTCAGCCCTTATTGAATGTGGAAGGAGCACACAAGGGCTTAAATCCTCAAAGGCAAGGATCACTGGGACCGTCTTGAGGACTGGCCATCCCAAATGGTAATTATCACTTTTCTTTTGATATATGGTATCCTTAAGAATTTTCCCAGAGTGTGAAAACTTTTTCAAAGCATCCTCTGTTTTCAAAAAAGGTATATGTATGTACATACTAATTGTAAAAGTAATGTAACAATATAAAAAAAACCTCTCCCCTAACTATAAACTATTTTCATTTTTTTTTTTTTTTTTTGAGACAGAGTCTTACTGTGTTGCCTGGGCTAGAGTGCCGTGACGTCATCCTATCTCACAGCAACCTCAAACTCCTGGGCTCAAGCGATCCTCCTGCCTCAGCCTCCCGAGTAGCTGGGACTACAGGCATGCGCCACCATGCCTGGCTAGTTTTTTCTATATATTTTTAGTTGTCCAATTAATTTCTTTCTAATTTTAGTACAGACGGAGTCTCGCTCTTGCTCAGGCTGGTTTCGAACTCCTGAGCTCAAACAATCCTCCCGCCTTGGCCTCCCAGAGAGCTAGGATTACAGGCATGAGCCACTGTGCCTGGCCCATTTTTGCACACTTTATGAAGGGTTTGTCGGCAAAAGTATTTCATACATGTTCTAATATTATTGTCATCATTATGCACATAAAATTTTGCAGTATAATGACTAGATTGAGTCCATGGTCTCCGGAGCCAGAGTGCCTGGGTTCAAAGCCTAATTCCACCACTAATTATCTATGTGATCACAAGAAAGGAACTCAACAATCTTTTGCTGCAATTTTCTTATCACCAAAATGAGCATAATTATACCTCATGGGGTGTTATGAAAATTGAAAGAGTTAACATATCTAAAGCACTAAATATGCCTGATATGTTGAAAGGGCCAAATAAGAGTTTGCTGTTACTGTTATTATTTCTCTTAGCATTATATCATAAAACAGTATTATGGGTTGAATTGTGTCTTCCTGCAAAAAGACATGTTGAAGTCCCCACCCACTGCCTCAGAATGTGACCTTGTTTGGAGATAGGGTCTTTTTTGAGGCAATCAAGTTAAAATTAGGTAATTTGAGTGGGCCATAATCCAATATTCCTGGTGTCCTTCTAGAAGGGGAAATTTGGACAGAGAGAGAGAGAGAGAGAGAGAGAGAGACACGCATAGAGGAAGAGGATGAGAAGAGATACAGGAAGAAGACACCCATTAACAAGCCAAAGAGAGTCATGCTTTTAACTGTCTTAAATTAATACTTTGACAAGAGAAGGGGTTTCTCTGGAGAAACCATCTGACTGGGTCAGATACAGCCCTGAGAAGGAACCAACCCTGCCAACACCTTGATTTCAGACTTCTAGCCTCCAGAACTGTGAGAAAATAAATTTCTATTGTTCAGGCCACTTGGTTCATGGTACTTTGTTACAACAGCACCAGCAAACTAATACAGACACTTTCTTATGATGGTATATATTAATAGGGTTGATCTGTGTAGCCCATAGATATTGTGGAAGTGACAGAATGTGGCTTCTGAGGATAGGTGAAAAAAGACATTGAGCTTCTGCCTTGGTCTTGGAGCACTCACTGTTGGGGAATCCGGCTGCCACGTTGTGAGGATGCTCAAGCAGCCCTCTGCAAAGGTGCACATGGAGAATGACTTAGGTCTTCTGTCAGAAGCCAAGGAATTGAAGCTTCCTGCCAACAGCCATGTGAGTAAGCCATCTTGGAAGTGGGTCCTCCAGCCCCAGCCAAGCCTCAAGTAACTGTAGTCCCAGATGACATCTTGACTGTAAACTTGTGAGAGACTCTGCCATAGCCATCCAACTAAACTACTCCTGAATTTCTGACCTACAGATAAATGTTTATTGTTGTTGCAAGCCTTTAAGTTTTGAGATAATTTGTTTTGCAGGAATAGATAACTAACCCAAATGGAGATATTATTCACTGAGTAGGTGAATTCTGGGGGAGAACTAGGTTTCATGGAAGAATGTAATGGATATGGTTTTGGACACCATGGCACAGACAAGTGGGATACTCCTCTTGGGCCCTTAGCAAACTACTTTTACCAGCCCCTTTTTACATGGGTAGGGCCAGATAACTAGTTTTTGCCAATAAAATGTAAGAGGAAGTGACATGTATCACTTCCAGGTTGAGACCATTAAGAATGATTGTGTCTTCTCTGTGTTGACACTGCCTTCTCTGCGTCACCTCTCCCCAGAACAGGACATCATCGAGACTGTGTGTTGAAAATGGAAGAAACCACATCATGGAAAGAGCCTGGATCCTGAATCACCACTTGGAAGAAACCTGATCAGGAGAATGCTCAATCATGAGCACCTGCTTTCGACTTTGTGTGATTGAGAAATAAACATTAATTTCATTAAGCCACCAAACTGGAGATTGTTATAGCAACTAGTGCTAATTGGCTTGACTAATAAGACTGCTAAGTTTTGAGTTACCTTTGAGCTATCTATCAGTCATAGAGGAGGCAGTTGTAAGTATTAGATGGTTGGAAGAAGCTGGAAAAATAGCTTGAATATCATCAGAGGTCCCCAAGTTTTTGGGAGCTTCCATTCTTAGCTATCATGTTACCAAAATGCACATGACGTATACATCAACATATCCAATAATTTAAAGTAAGTTTTATATATTAATACTTGGGAATTTTAGTTGCTATTTCCTGTTTTTCTGGGGTTTTTAAGACATTTGAGAGCTATTGTATAATACAATTTACTAAGCACCCAGGTCAACATCACTCATGATAAAGGTGACTTCTTGAGGGTTTCTTTCTGCTCACATATTAGTGGTTAAGATAGATCTGGAGCCAGACTACCTGGGTTGAATCTTAGACCTGATAGATTTGTGAGCTTGAGCAGGCTAGTTAATCTTTCTGGACCTAAGTTTCCTCCAATAAAATGAAAAGTTTTCCTCCATTGAAAATGAGCATAATAATAGAACCGACTCATAGGGTGGTTGTAAGAATTAAATGACTTATATGTAAAACACCTAGAATTGGGACTGGCATGTAATTCTATGTAAGTGTTATCTGTCATTTTTATTTTCTCTTGTATCACTTTACATCTCAAACCCTCCCATTTTTGCACGAGAGGAGAAATCACAAGCATGAAAAATATCTTTTTTTTTTTCTTTTACAGAGAAGGGAAAATAGTGATGGACATGGCTTGAAGATGCATGGAGAAGGACAACTGGAAGTTGGAGCTCTACTGCTATGCTGGAATTTTCTTCTGACCCTGCCTATATCAGACTCAAGTCATGGTATGCAGTTGAGAATTGTCACTCAGTGCTAACAAGACAAAATATGTGAGTTTGCCCAAATTGTCATTTTCTTCAGTTGGGATGTATATTTTGGTATGATTATTTGATGGTTGTAAATCAATATTACAACATATTTGTACATATTGTACACATTTATACATACATTATTACATATCTGTTTTATGATTTAAAAATTGTGACATGTCAATGTATTCATATTTTAACCCCCTCTCAGAAATAAACATCCACCTCTTGCTTAAATTGGACTGTTTACATACTCCCTTGTGCATGGAACTGTTCAACACTGTATAAAACAAGTTAAACAAATATGGCCCCTGCCCTCAGGAGTGTGCAATATGAAAAGAAACAGAGATATGCACTTTCCCAGAGTCCACACGTTGGCCAAAGCACAAGCTGGGAACAACCTGATCAAATACTTTTAAGACCCATATGCATTACAGTTAATGATTCTTATTGTTATAAGAGTAGGAACATGCTAGTGGCCAAAAATTAATAGAGCAACAAAAGTCAGTGACTTTTCTAAGTTGCATTGGTAGATTGGTCATGTATAAACCTTCTTGAGAAAACACTGATATATGTACGTGTGTGTACATATAAATATCCATATATTTATTTTTTAAAGAAATGTAGACAAGGGCTCCTGGGAGACCCCAGAACAGCTGGCATTCACATTCCTCATAGTTATTG